>NC_087165.1:19346011-19358511 GCF_035594125.1 Scylla paramamosain
TGTTCAATAAACCATGAAATTGAAACATTTTCATACAGTGGATCAAAACTTGAGTGAAGTTTCTATTTTGGTGTTTGGCAGAGTGAGACGAAGGATGCCCACGGTGTGCCGGGACTCACCCAGAAGCAGCCACCCAAGGTTGAGGAAGATCAGGAACCCCGTGAGGTAGGCGAGGGCGTTGATGTACCGTCCAGGGATGGGCACTAGTCGCCACATCATGATGCCCATCAGCGCTCCCAGCGTGATCACCCCTGTCACAACAAGGTAAGGAGGTCATCAAAGCCACCAGGCACTCCATGCGAAGGTGGCCAGATTTTATATTTCACTGTTCAGCGTTTTAAACTCATCCTGACAGAGACATTTCTAAATATCACTCCACCTTCCCGCTGACTGTCAGAATGGACACAGATAAAATCATATCAAATTTCTACAACTCTGTTTTATGGCTCTTACATCTTGCAGCGGATGTTTTTCTTCATACTGCAGCGTTTGTGTGTGTTATCTGTTTCTTTGTTGTCCAGTGGAATGACATTTTATTGGCTGCTTATTATATTCGGCAATGTTTTATGAGCAACACACACACACACACACACACACACACACACACACACACACAGAGGGACACTCACCGTGAAACATGAGCCAGTAGTCAATCCAGCCATTCTCGGTACATTGGTGGTAGGTGACGGAGCCGATCACTGCTGCCACGGCGGCCAGCAGGCCCAGCAGGGTGGCCACCACGATCTCCGTCCATCGGTACGCTCCGCATCCTGCCGGCACACACACACACACACACACACACACACACACACACACACACACACACACACACACACACACACACAAACACACATATGAGAATACATAAAAAAGAACAAATGCCAGAAACTATCTTATTACTGTTGATACACTACGCTTGAAATATAATAGGAGAAATATATACATGATTTGATTCACCACAGTTCGCAATAAGTATCAATCTAATATATATATATATATATATATATATATATATATATATATATATATATATATATATATATATATATATATATATATATATATATATATATATATTTATCTGTCTATCTATTTATCTATCTTTCATCTTATTTGTTTGCTTTTCTGTCCATCTATATATTTATATATCTGTTTCTCCATATGTTTATCTATATATTTACCCATTAAACTACCATTCTGCCTATCGAACTTTTCATATGTGTGTGTTTATGTGTGTGCGTGTGTGTGTGTGTGTGTGTGTGTGTGTGTGTGTGTGTGTGTGTGTGAAAGAGAGAGTATGTGTTGATTTACTTTGTTTATTATTTTCCCATATACTTAAAGTCATCGCCCTCTGGAAGACCTCTCCGCATACTGGGCGAGACTGTACTGGATCTACTATCTAGATCATATTGTGTCATCTGAGAGCAGAGGCCGATGGAACGCTGATAAGAGAGAGAGAGAGAGAGAGAGAGAGAGAGAGAGAGAGAGAGAGAGAGAGAGAGAGAGAGAGAGAGAGAGAGAGAGGGGGGGGGAGTGAAGGGACGATTTGTACAGAAGAAATAATAAAGAAGAAACCAAGAAACCGTAAAAATAATAAAACAAAAAGGAACAGCGAGAAAAAAAAAGGAATACCGCAGAGAGGACACATTAAGGAAAGGAAGGACCAGTAATAAGAAAACAAATTAAAGGCAAAGAAATGAGGAGAAGGAGGATGTTGGGGAAGAGGATGTGGTAGAGGAAGCTGTGCTGTGCCCATCAAGAAAGAAAATGGGAGGGTGGGAGGTCACAAACCATAAAGCCGACGTGTATTACTGTGGCCTTGTGTGTGTGTGTGTGTGTGTGTGTGTGTGTGTGTGTGTGACGGGGCTGGAAGTGTGAAGGGAAGAAACACACACACACACACACACACACACACACACACACACACACACACACACACACACACACACACACACACAAGAATATTCACCACTTACCCATATTGGCGAATGTGTGTGTGCGTCTCGGCGTCGCTGTGTGTGCCTGTGAACGGATCAAGAAGAACAGCTCCTGCGCCAGACAAGGAGTAATGCTGAGGTGCAGGAGGGTGCAGATTTAACCCGCACGCGATGCTCTGCCGCGATGATCAGATGTGTGTCAGTTACTCTATGCAGTATTTGTGTTAGTGTATTTATGCCATTCGTACATAAACTTTGGAACATAGGTTGTCATGGGAATAAGTGATGCAGTAGTAGATAATCATAATGAATGTAACTAATTAGGACAAATTTACTGCAACTTCAGATGATGAAAAGGAAGTTAAGAGAGGAATAGCGATGGGATGTAGTTTCTTCTGGTATAACAAAGCAATTATGACAAGTAGACTTCCACTGTCAGTGAGGAGATAACTTAATGAGTGAGTTTTAACACTTCTAACAAGTGGATCTTAAGAAACTTTCCTCCTCCTCCTCCTCCTCCTCCTCATCATCATCATCATCATCATCATCATCATCATCATCATCATCATCATCATCATTATTTACTTATGTTATTCACTCATCAGAATGTGCTGATTTCTTATTCTTTTTTGCTATGACCTCAACAAAAGGTCATCTGTTTCTCCTGTTTGGCTTCAGAGTGTGCAGCATATCACCAGTACATAGGAGGTACAGCTGTCTGCCTGCAACACCTGCCTGTGCGGTGGTGTCCCTTATGGCCGAAGATTTAATCGATGAGAAATTAGGCATTGATAAGCTACTGATTAACGAATGAATATAGTAATTAATATATGATTAGCGTAAGTTGAAAGAGAGAGAGAGAGAGAGAGAGGATGTGTGCGCGTGCCTTCACTCACGCATGTCAAACTACTAAATTGATGCATTGTATTTTCTCTCCCGCCGGAAACAGAAAGCAACATGATATGATGGTAGAGTAACCAGACAATTTTACTTTTCATTCTCACTGTGGAAACTCGAGGCACTGCACAGGCTAGGCGCTGGACACACTGAGATGCGAAAGTGTGGCAAGAAACACCAGTAGATAAGGGAACCTGGAGAAGATTGACGAAATACCCCAAAGTAAGCGCCTAATATAGTGGTAGTAGTAGTAGTAGTAGTAGTAGTAGTAGTAGTAGTAGTAATAATAGTGGTAGTCGATTCTGTCATTGGTGGTAGTGGTGGTAGCGGCGTATTTATTATGTAATAGTAAAAAAGAAGACGAACATGATGAAATAATGGGACAAAAAAGAGATGAAATGGATGTAGTGAGAGAACTGTACACTACATCATGGACTCTCCTGGAGCAGTTTTGCCATCTCAGGACACGGGAATATGGTAACACCGTCGATGCGCGATGCTTTTATTCCGTCTTGGTATAAAACTTACCGTAAATTGTATCCTAATAATGTGGTATCTTGCAGATCATAAAGGGTCTTAATAAGAACACGAAGTTAATTTATCGCACGTTTTAAAACAAGAGGGAACAACGTATAGGAAAACCAGCGGGTGCAAGCATCGCCCATTGGTAGAGTTATCATATGGGGAATATACTGCACCAGAGTTCATAACACCACGTACTGTCTAGCTCCTTACCTGTCCGTGTGTGGCTGTGGTGTGACGCGGCGGGGACAAGACCACCAGCCTGACTGAGGGCTGGCCGAGAATTGGGGAGAGGCGCGCCACGCGATAACCCTCCCTTTCTGCCCTAGTTGTCCTCTCTCTCTCTCTCTCTCTCTCTCTCTCTTCTAACACAATATTACACACTAAAGTTTCGAAAAGTTTAATTTCAGAGCTCCATAACACATATACTTTATGACTTTATTATCCTGAACCACAAGACTGGAATTGTCAAGAAATTGTGTTGCATATTCTGTGTCGAAACACATTCCGATGTCATCATCCTCTTGATGCAATCGATGGCAGGCGGTGATTGAACTGCCATCGCTCGGAAGTAGTAAATTTGGTGGACGTACATGCATATATTCATGCAGCTACATATGTACATGCATCGTCTTTTGACATTTTTATTACTGGCTAATTTCATCTGTGTTACTTCTTATAGTTTGTGACTGCAGTCCACTCGGTAGTGCGTCGTTGTCAGTATCCTTAAGCTGATCCTTGTAGTAAGCAGTCTTTTTATGAAGGTGATGGCTGGCAAGTCCTCTGATTGAGTTTAGTCAATGTGGAACAACACTACAGATGTGGGATGAGCGCCTTCATTCCCAGTGGTCACGTCTTTGGAAGCTGTCACTCGCGGCACACGATTCGTTCACCCGACACTCTTAACCTGCCTTAACTTATCGTTATTTGCTTTTATTAACCTGTCATCTTTCATCCTACCTTTCTACAATTGTCTTGAGACATTCCATCATGTCTTTTTTTTCTAATCATGAGGGTTAACTCCTCTACGAATGATTCACTGGCGATCTTCTAATTTTCCTTTCTAAATATCAATTTATTAATCACCTTCTCATTGGTAGTTTTGGTGAAACCTTTGCTTTCGCCTTTGATACAGTCTGGCAAAATTATCTTATTTCCAAACAGCTCTCTTACAGTACCCGTCCACTTATGCAACTTTCTTTCGTGTTTCTTCTCTAACCGTTCTCTGGCCGAATTTCGTAGACGTCCACTGTTCTTCAAAGCCTATGAAAAGAGGTGTCCCACTAAGCTTTATCTTCTCATCAACTTTCCAGCATTCATAAATGTTCTCAGGCAAACCTTTTGCTTTATTCACTCTTATGATAGTGATTCTAAATTACATTATTGAATCGTTTATACATACAACTCAACGGAAATTAATTAATTCATGAAAAAAAAAGCGCAGATTCCACAGATCGCATCACTTCTAATCTTTCTGAATGGGAGAGAGCAAATATTATGTTATCTAATGTATCGAAAAGCTCAATCCCTTCACCTACACACGATAAAACAATTTTTTCCTCCCCATCTCAGCTAACAGCTATATAGGGCCCTTGCATGGAGTACGGCTTCCATGTATGGGGCCCTCCACTCACACAGTTTTACTAAACAATACAGGATTAAAAGCTTCTCGCCTTACCAACTCCTCTCTTTTAAATATCTGTCTACTAACTGGCTGTCTTCAAACTCTCACTTGCCGCCTCAATGCTACATGTCTCCTACTTTTCTTCTACTGTTACTTACATAGGTATTATTTTTATTAACTTGCTGATTGCATACTTCCCCCTTCTTCACAAAACTTGTAATTTACTCTCATTCTTATTGTGTTTATCTCACTAAAACAAACTTCATCAATTATCTTCAGTCTTCACTCCCTTACACTAATAAACTCCCTGACTGACTCTGTTTTTACCTCTGTGACTTGAATTGTTGTAAGATAAAAATAACAGAACATTTGTATAACTAAACTCACCAGCACTATTGGAACCCTTTTGCATTCACTTTCTGGAGAGTTACAATGGAGCAGTTTCTGTTTGTTTGTCTGTCTGTCTGTCTGTCTCTCTATTTGTTTAAAGTGTCATAGCCTTTGGCCTGTCATCTTTTCACATAAACAAAAGCATTCCTGCCTTAAGTCTTTCTTACCTCACACCCACCACATCATCTCTTCACTTAACTGCCCGCTTCAGGTCGCTGCTTCCCTTGCCTCGCGCGATCACCTGACCCCATCAACACACTCACGTCTTCCTCCACATTTGACCTCGAAGCTGTACAGGAATGACGTCTCCTTTTACCTTTCCATCTCCTTCCTTCACGTCAGGCGTCCCTTCCACTGACTAGGAGCTTTTAAAAGTTGGTGATGGAATGGAAAGGAAAAGGAATAGTTCAAAACAAGATTTTATTGTATTACTTTTATATCAGAAATATATATGGCTACGTAATATACGCGGGTATTAAACTGTTCTAATACCTGATCGAGGAAACCAAATGTGAAACTCTCATCGTTGCCGTGTTTACCATCCGACTAACAAGGTGTAAGATACGGACAGGAGAATTTTATTTTATTTTGCGAAAAAATTACGGAAACCTGAGACAGTATAACAATATTACGAGCACAACGGTTACAGTGAACGTAAAGCAGAGTGTGAGCTTTGTTGTAGCGCTCATTTGTTTCTCCCTGAGGGTGTTGGTTCCTTCCTCTCCCGGCACTCCTTCCACTGCCAGTCCCGAGAGAAATATGAAGAGCCAGTGTTTTGTGCGGCCTGTTCTTGTTTGACGTGAACTGTGTTGTTTGGAAAAAAAATAAGGTAACTCAGGAAAAAATAAGTGAGAGCGTGAGAAACAGTATCGAGAGGGATTATTTAATAAATTTATTGCGCTCGGAGAGAGAGAGAGAGAGAGAGAGAGAGAGAGAGAGAGAGAGAGAGAGAGAGAGAGAGAGAGAGAGAGAGAGAGTTGTAACTTAATGTTGTAAGCGACCGGCTCATCTTAGCGGAACCGATGCAACACGTCATGCTCTTTAATTGCCTTCACTTCGTTCTCATCTCCTTCTGAGTCCCCACTGCAGTAGTAGGACATGGTGACCACGAAGAAGAAAAGGACAACAAAGAAGAAGATGACGCCGTAGTAGAATGTGACGACGGCGCTGAATAAGAAGATGGATATGATCACGATCATCGTCACCTGGAGCACGTCACTGCAGGCCGCTATGCCGTTGCAGTTTTCCTCTCGGATGTCGAACAGCCGAGGCTTGACTGCACACAAACATGTTGTATTTAGTAATGATGAAAACATCGTATACATAAATGACAGGTTATAAACGAGGAACTAGAAAAAAAGTACTAAGTAATGAAAGATATGTGAGTGGAAAATGAAAAAAAACTACACACACACACACACACACACACTCACCGGAGCCCAAGACAGCGAGTTGGAGGAAGTAGAAGACGAGGAAAGGCAGGAGGAGGTAACAGGCGTGCGAGCCCCACATTTCCGAGGCCTCCTTGCGGTACCGGATCCAGAAGAAAGCGAAAATTGTGATAGCGATCTTCGACACTCCTGCACAAAGACCAGTCAGTTAATTATATACCAGACCCGATAAATTCAATCAACCTTATGCTCATACTTAAAAAAAAATAAATAAATAAATAAATCGTATAGTTATCATATTTGATGTCAAGTTATGTTATGAAGTACCAGCTGCTTATAGGCCGTGTAATAAGAGAGAAGAGTATTGACAGTGTAAGGTTGTAAGTTCCTTCGTTCCGTTACTTGTCAAGGGTGATCAGAAATTCGCCACAGGAAGACAAGTGTCCTGAATGGTTCACCAAAAAAGCAAATCTCACTTAAGCTTAATGAGTGAAGAACTGATAATTATTATGGGTATGAGTTCCTTAAGTAACACAGGCAATACAGTGTTTCATTGTCCAGATTTTCAATCAGTGACTTCTTATTTTCTGTGGCTGAAAGGGCGCTGAATTCTGATTCACTGCAGTTGGCAAACCTTTCGGAACGCAGGACGAGTGTGACGATAACCTACAGTGTGAGGCAACGGATCATATTATATTTTATTTTTCACTGGAGCCATTATGTCATGCGCGTGGTAGCAAGAGGGCCGGTATTCGCCACCGAGCCAGGTATGGAGTCCCGTGAGTAATAGTGTTGTAATTAAAATTTAGCGTACGGAAACATTATTTTGCTCATTGGTATTATTACTATAATTTCCCACAAGACAAGACGGTGACTTCATGTCAGTGCAATAATATGTTTGTCAATCCACGTTCAGACAGCGCTCATGCTTATGTAGTAACAAATGGTATTCGGAAACAACACAGAGCACAAATATGACTGACCGTATACAATAAGCCATATAGCGCCCCATTCTTCATAGTAGCAGTCTTGGAGATAAGTGGCGCCCACAGCGATGGCTATCACTGAGACGATCAAGAATGCAATGGTGACCACCACTGCTATGCACCATCGATTTAAATCTGAGGAGAGGCACATGGATGAGGAACGAATTCTGACTACAAAACCAAGAACTATGTCAGCAGCATCTTTGTTTGAATACTCCTGGACTGACCATCAATAGTGTAGTGGTGTATACAGGAGAAAAAGCTTGTACCTCTGCTTGTGGGAGTTAGACTTGGAATATGTTAGAGAGATTTAGACATAGCAAGCGACAGAGGATGGCTCAGGCTGGTAAGGAGGCCAATCAGGGTTAACTACTCACATGGGACGGTTTCTTTGGTGTCTTCTTCAGGTTCATGATTCCAGTAGAAGCTTTGGGCGCAGAACATCTGTGAGACAAAATGCTAGAGTTTAGGTTTTAGTATGTAACTTTTCCTTTTTGTCAAATGTAAGCAAACAGTCGAACACATCAAACTTTCACCTTAAATAAGTATACCAGTTTACTTCAGCACGCACATACCGCCAGTAGAATGACGTAGAAGATGTCGGATATGACAGCGACAGACAACATAAACGGCAGGAGTTTGGAGGAGCAGTCGAGGGGAATATTGAGGTAGACATCGGGAGAGTTCCCTGCGTAACAAATTGAATACGCGAGACCGATTTGCACATTGCCTAAGGAAGGAAAAACCAGCATTGGGACAAGAGGCGATGTGGGACAGTCTTGAGATCATCTGTTGGTCGTGCTAAAAATTGTCACGAAACTAAGACTAGAAAGGCGCCTCTTGCTGCCAGTTTACCACCAAACAATACGACTCCAGTAGATATTTCATGTTTGCTGGAAAGTAAGACAGTGAAATGTGGAAAATAGTTCAGGAAATGCTGATAAGTTGATATCATGCCTTTGTACAAAATTTTAGAATCACTGGGACTTTTCCATTACACCTGTGAACTGAGACCACAACTCAAACCTTTTATTTCACTCTAGATTACTTTTTAATTGTTTATTTAAACTGGTTTGCATATTAATACGAGTAATAAACTAAAAAAAAATAAACAAAACCTCAAAAAACAATAAAACCCCCCAAAAAACAATAAAACAAAAAACCCAGTGGGTTATGTTTAAAAACCCAATGGCTTAGGTTTAAAAAAAGTTTTTTATTTCAACCCTGGATTGAAGCCAGTACTAGTCCATTAAATCTCTAAGATGAAGTCACAATTGGCTCATTAAATCTCTAGATTGAAGGTAAAAGTAATCAACTAAACCTCTGGATTGAAAGTGCGATTAGTTCACTAAATCTTTAATTTAGCACTGCTACTGGTTCATTCAACCTTAAATTCGAACTGTAAGCGGTCCATTACTATCATGGCAACTAGTCCACCAAAACTGTAGATTAAAACCATAATTGGTGCACTGAACTTTTGGATCGAAACCACATTTAGTCCACTAGGCTTTCAGAATGAGGGCGCAACTGGTCCACTGAATCATGAGACTGAAACATAGAAGTAGAGATCAAGCTGGAGTGACGTCTCTGTTTTGGTGTCCGGCAGAGTGAGGCGAAGGATCCCTACGGCGTGCCGGAACTCACCCAGGAGCAGCCAGCCGAGGTTGAGGAAGATGAGGAAGCCAGTGAGGTAGACGAGGGCGTTGATGTATTTTCCGGGGATAGGCGCCAGTCGCCAGACCATTATCCCTACCAGCGCCCCCACCGTGATCACCCCTGTCACAAAAAGGCACGGAGGTGATTAAGACCAAGGGTATTATGGTATGTGACCATCATGACCACTCACACACACACACACACAGAGAGAGAGAGAGAGAGAGAGAGAGAGAGAGAGAGACTTACCGTGAAACATAAGCCAGTAGTCAATCCAGCCGTTCAAGGTACATTGGTGGTAAGTGACGGAGCCGATCACTGCTGCCACGGTGGCCAGCAGGCCCAGCAGGGTGGCCACCACGATCTCCGTCCTTCGATATGCAAGGCATCCTTCTGCTGACACACACAGACACACATCCTTTATCCGCGCGCGTGACAGTTACACCACTGCCCCAAACATTGTCTGCTACAGGAAGAGTTACTCTTTCTTTTCACTGAGTTATTTTCTGTGTATTCCTCATTTTCTCCTTGCCTTTCCTCGGTTCCGCATTATTCTGGTGCTTCTCTTTCTTCTCATCCTTATAAATCGTCCCTTCTTTTCCATACTTCTCTTTCTTTACCGTCTCGCCCCCTCCACATCTCACCTCCTCCTATCAGCGTTCCATCGGCTTGTCCCCCAGTTGGCACATTGTAATCTCTACAAATCTAAGTAGGGTGCCTATTCAGTAACTGTATGTCATTAAGTACACTGATATACAGACAGATACAATGAAAGACAAATGAATAGACAAATAGATATATAGTGGACAGATAGATAAATAGTCGTCATTTGCTTATACTCGCGTGGTTCCATTGCAAGACAAAAGACCTAAATTCCCAATGCTTTCACTGGGAGAGTCAAGCCATATACCTCGCTACAATAATTTACGGTGCATTAACAAGGTTGTTGCTGACTCCTCAGCTTATAACACACACACACACACACACACACACACACACACACACACACACACACACACACACACACACACACACACACACACACACACACACACACACACACACACAAGGACAGTCATCACTTACCCATACTATGAGTGTTTGTTGATACGCAAGCAGACCAGGAACAGCTCCTCCAGCAAACACTGAGGGCTGGGAGGCTGAGACTGAGGTGAAGTAGGAGTAGATCTAACTCATACGCATTACTCTGCCAACAAAAAAAATAAATTAAGTCCAAAATGTGTCATTATTTATAGCAATGTATTCACCATCAAACTTTATGTCTTCACTGGAGGACAAAAATATTAGATAAGTCAAGTAACTACACATGTTACATTACATTTCTAGTTTTACAATACAACAGCCAACAATTTCATAGTTGTTGGTGCTGAATCATTGGGAAGCTTTAAGAAAAGATTAGACAGATTTATGGATGGGGATGATAGGTGGAAATAGCTAGGCATATTTCATACAAGAACTGCCACGTGTAGGCCTCATGGCTTCTTGCAGCTTTCCTTATTTCTTATGTTCTTATGTTCTTATGTTCATCCATGTTTACATTCATATCTATATTTTGAAGGGCTTCGTTTCTTAAGTCAAAGTTCAGTTCCTATATGAACGCAATAAATCTTCTTGGATCAACACGTCTCTTAGAGAAAGTTGTGACTGAGAGCATACGAAGCCACCGTTGTCTCTGGAATCACGAATATGACGTGCGCCTCACGAAAGGTTTCTGCTTTGTGACGACCCAACCATGAACTCATCCATGCACGTTTTTGCCTAGTTTGCCTAGTCTACGATTGACAGAGAAGCGACTACTTACCTGTGTGCTGGAGCCATGGTTGCTTACCCTCATCGGAAAGAACGGTTGTGTGTGTGTGTGTGTGTGTGTGTGTGTGTGATAGGGTGCATTCAAAAAATTGCTGATTTCCAGAAAGTTAAGGATAATTGACGGAAAAGTTAAGGTGTGAAGTACGGGAGAGTTTACGAATTACACCAAGAGATTTTGGCAGATTAGGTTCCAATCTCTTGAGGAGTCACCACTGGCTGGCATATGCACATTTAAATGTACCTATATTGATTATTGTAAGCACCATCGTACACTGTAGTGTAGGACTAATACGCATACTACGCACCATGTACAAACCGTGCAGGGCAGGACAGGTGTCGGGACGGGTGTTGGTTCTCTATAGAAAACCATAAAGGTAATAATGGTAGTAGTAGAAGTAGTAGTAGTAGTAGTAGTAGTAGTAGTAGTAGTAGTAGTAGTAGTAGTAGTAGTAGTAGTAGCAGCAGCACCAGCAGCAGCAGCTGTTGTTGTTGTTGTTGTTTAAAAAAAACAATCAGTGTCAGTTAGGAAGCTAAGTCACCGCTACTAACTGCTACCTATCGGTCTGTGACAGTAATCTACAGCCTATGTACCACCAACCTGAACGAGGGCTGGATAATAACTGGGGACAGCACCGCCATGTAACAGTTCCCTCTTATTTATTGCAGACGTGCAGCTCCGTCCTTTGGTCGCACTCAGTTCATCAGAATGATGTTATCTGTACTCAGAGTGCTAATTTTTCATTTGGGACATGAACATCTTAGTCCACGCAACGCAACTGTCACCTCTGCTGAACTACTACCGTACAACTGCGCTCCCATTCCTGTCCCACACACTTCCATTCTGGGTCCATCGTTGCGCATCTCACACGCGACCAACTGTTACGTACTTCTGATGAACACCAGCACAGCTTCGTTCCTGTTCCGCTCAGTGCCCGCTCTCTCTCTTCTGTTTAGTGTATGTATTGATCATGTATGTTGCTGGGAACATGCATGTACACTATCGCTCATGATCCGCTCGCACTCGGCTATCGTGCAAACAATGGTCGTAAAAATTAACATTTGGAGCTGAGCGAGTGTGGACCGTGAAAGAATAAGGGTAGCTTGGAGTAGGAGGGATATGTTGGAGTAGTAAGGACAGCGTGGAGTAGAAAGGAAAACTCTTGAGTAGAAAAGATAACTTGGAGTGGGAAGAATGACTTTGGGGTGGAGTAGGAAGAGAAGCTTGGGGTAAGAAGAGTGGCTATAGTATGAATTATAGTTTGGACTAAGA
>NC_087165.1:19361011-19451011 GCF_035594125.1 Scylla paramamosain
GCAACGCTTTTAGGCGCCAATTTTCAAAAGCCTCAAAAATTATCCTGAATTGATCCTGAATTGGTCCTGAATTGATTGGTTTCATTTGATTGGTTTCAGTTTATATTTTCAAGAAATGACACTCTAAACTTGGGATATTGTTCTATATTTCTAACCCTGAAAATAAGAGAAGAGTTGATTACGATATCTCTGGAAGTAATTTGGATTTGTTTATTTTTTTTTTTACTTTTCCACCGTACTCACTCAGACACCTCCATGACTAGATTAGGCTACCTGACTGAAGACTTGTCTACTTATTTTGAGATAACATCAAATGAGGCAGCTTTTTCTTTCATTCTCCTTTTTTCTTTTCTTTTTTTTTTTTATGTGTAGCCCTTAGCTAGCTCCCTATGCATGAAAAGTCAAGGTTTCTTTTGTGAAGCGGAGATTAAATGGATCTTATTATATTGCTGTTGTTTTGTTTATTCTTAAGCCTTACTCAGTGTCCTAATCTTTCAAAAAAATAATGAATTAATAATGTGACCATAATCGATGTTTGATCTATTTATTAATTTTCACTTTTTTTACAGTTGAACTAATCCCAGTAAATGTTCACCAATAGCTGATCACCAATAAATAGCTGTCTATAAATGTTGCTCAATATTTACTCACATGCAGGGGTGACTGGCCATGGGCGATAACAGCTTTAAAAACACTCCATTGCCGCTGTTAAGGTGAGTCAGGCTCCCAAGTAAACGAGTCTGCGTGGTGCTAGATGGGAGAGAAATCCTCATTGCAAGAGTATGATAGTTAAGCATTCAGAATTACCTTATTAACAGATGGTCAAATGGTGTGCTATAAATCTCGATGGTGTCAAATTATTCTGAAATAGGTAGTACGTGAATTATCTGGCAAAGGAAAATTTTTCGTTATTGTTTATTTGTCGTGTCCAATGAAACAGCAAAACAGTAGTAGAGGTTGAGAGAGAGAGAGAGAGAGAGAGAGAGAGAGAGAGAGAGAGAGAGAGAGAGAGAGAGAGAGAGAGAGAGAGAGAGAGAGAGAATGCACATAACATATCTAGTACACAAACAGGAAAGTGAGAACGAGAGCGCGAGGAAGCCCCACTTTACTTTAATATTGTGCTATCTTATTCCAGATCTCGGTGACCAGTTAAGTTATGCATGTGGGTGGCGAGGAAGCGAGTCAGTGAGCCGCAGCACAAGTGGTGGAGGGAGTGTGAAGGTGCTGCCCAGTCGAGCCCCGAAAGTCTGTGGGCTTAGAACTCAGAGGGACTTGCCAGCACCGGCACAAGCCCTCACCATCCCCGCCAGCCAAGTGAGTTGCGTGCACATTAAGATGATGTATTATCGTGTTCATATTTGTGTGTTAGGAGTGTGCTGTTCGTAGCTAATGAAATCAATATGCATGTTTTATATGTGATTTTTTTTTTTCCCCATCTTTACCTTGAATGAATGTAAATGCTAGAATTATGTACTGTAGAACACTTAAAAAATAATGAATAGCTTATGTAGGATGTTTTATTGTTTTGATTTTAATTTTCCAGGGATCAAGACGAGTGACGTATTTTATTTATATTATATATTTTATATTATTTCATTTTGTTTTATTTATTTATCTTGTTTTATTATTTTTTTATTTTATTTATTTGTTTATTTTTTAAAGCATAAAATTGATTTAAAGTAAATCTAGACCAAGACTGAAGGAATAAAAAAAAAGAAAAATTCAGCATCTATCGTGTACATACCTCAATCTCATTTTTTTTTTTTTTTTGTATTCGCAACTTCCATAGCTACTTATGAAAAAAAAAAAAAAAGCCATGTGAGTAATGAAACACCGGAAACAGAAATTTCAAATCAGATAAAATTTGTTTGACGGCAGTTGAGTCGATATCAGTTTTATTGCGATTTAAATTTCAGAGCAAGTAAGCAGGTTACGTTCTAATCCCGCTCATCTAGACATCGGATTATGGTCGCAGGGTTCAACATGGGTCAGTATTCTTAACGCTTTAAACTCTTATAAGAACTGTTACCAGAGACGGCAGAGATGATAATCGGCTTCTCAGGATATTTATTCCTGTTTTAATGATGCAACCAAGATGTTAGTATCGCGTTCATAGGGAGTCTTGGAAGGTTAGATAAATTTACGAATAGGAATGACAGATGGATATGGGTGAGCATGTTTTATTCAAGGACTACCACGTGTAGTTCTGCAGACTTATTGCAGTTTTCCTTATGCTTTCCAATGATCTCTTTTTTTTTTTTTTTCCTTTTCTTCCCTTCAAACACCAAGGAAACTGGATGAGCAGGAGGCAGCGGTAAACTACATCGCCCTACTCTTTGCTATTCCCTTAGCCGCCGTCAACATGGTGATGTGCAAAGTGGTTCGTAAGTATCACCCGGTTACTGTGACGACGCTCTGTCCCCACATGTATACAGTAGCAAGCTAATAAATACCATGCTTCGTCAACCTTTATTGATATTTTCCTGCATTTGCCATAGTGTCTTATTGATACACAGTCTTAAAATGTTGTGCTCTTTCATCAGGATTAATTTCAAAAGCCACACATGATTAGCCGTGTTCATACATAAGAGTGTTTTTTTTTTCAATTAATGATGCAGAGTCCTTGTTAAATTATCACTAGAATCATGAAAACACACTTGAAGACTTCAGTAACGTCCAGTACAATCTGTTAAAAGTTGTCGAGATAAGACGTCCAGGCGTTTGACAGTAATCTTTCCCACAGCGGCGTGTAAGGAGGCTGATCCTCCGAAGCCTTGTGAAGATGTGGATCCTCCTCCGCAGGGTAAGCCTCCACCACGCAGCTGTCCACGCCACGCCACTGAACACATCAAGTCCCGTGTTCTGAAACGATTTGTTCTCTCGTGACTATTTTTAAAAACCACGCAATTTAAAGTCGAGTTTACATCGGTATTTTCGTAATGAAGATGCTAAATCCTTGTTAAAACATTCCTAAAATTATGGGGTATTATGGAAGTAAGCTTAGCCAAGTCATTTCCACACAGACTTTATTTCTGAGCAAAATAAAACGCTTTTTCAGATTGTGATTTACGTAATGAAGAGATTAGCAGTGAAATTAATTAGCTGAATTAATCTAAACCTAACCTAACATTCAGATGAATACGCTAATGTTATTTATTTCCATATTATCAAAATCATGAAAACACCCTCGAAAATCCTAGTAACTTAACATTAAAGCCTGTGACAAGTTCAATGTACTCGAGATAAGACTTTTTGTATTTTACAAACTAATATACCATATAGAGATTTCTTTTTCTTTTCCTTTTCTTTCTTTCTCTCTTTCTTTCTTTCTTCCTTTCTTTCTTTCTTTCAGATTGCAAGACATCGCACATCTTGGTGGTGCTGTTCATCATGTTCCTGGCAGGGATAGCCGGCGCTTGTGTGGTAGTTGGGGGCGTCCTTCTCTACAGCTGCTACACTATTATGCTCATAGATATTTGGCTCATAGTTCACGGTGAGGCTCCATGGCGTTGTATGGTCATGGTCATTGGTAGAGTAAGCTCCCGCTCTCACATTCACTGTGCTAAACGCTTTCCTAAACGATAGTGTGAAAATTCATCAGTTGCTTTTTTTAGATTTTATAAGACCGTCAGCTGATCATAGGACTTAAGATCAAGGGAAAAAGCAAAACGGTGGAAGTTAGAGTAGAAAGTTACTACACTTCTGACAAAGACTACCTACATACGAGTTAAGGTGCACAGTGAGTGACACATGTACATCACCTCACTTTATGTAACGCTGTACGCACCTGTTGTTCATGTTGATCCAACTCTCTCATGAAAAAAAAAAAAAAATGGTAAATGCACTGACATATGATAGTTTCAAGACGAGGTTGGATAGAATTATAGATGATGATAGTGTAGTGCAGGTCAACTGGCCTTTTGCATTTTTTTTTTTCATATGATATTATATTAGCAATGAAAAGTATCACCCCATTCAGTAGAGGGTTACATAGAAAAGCTGACTGTGCCCTGCTGGTGTGACGATGGTGGTGATCCGCATTCCTCATAGCAGGTTGAGTGCTTTGGGGATTCTGATGACGGTTGTTGGTGTAATCTGTTCGTGTTCTGTTGGTTTATTGGTTGCAGTGTGACGCGCTCTACTTATTGCAGGTGTGAGTGCGTTGGGGGCTCTAGTGGGGCTGATGGTGTGGAGCAGCAAGATGTCCAACGGAAGTTTCGTCAACGGGCCTAAGATCTTCGCTCTCCTCCTCATCTTTCTCAATTTCACATGGTTAATTCTAGGTGGGTGCTGAGGTTGTGAAAAGGGGTGGGTGCTTCAAGAGTTCCCTTAGCCAGGGTCGCTGCATCATTTCAGTATCTCATTAGCTCTTGTTGGTAAGATGTTTTCGTAGCTGAAAAGTTGCGCGCTTTATTCCCGCATGCGGCAATCGCCTTGTCTAACAGAGTGACGCCCTCTGAACCACATTGCCATCACCATTACCGTGCGATTTGTTTTACCGTAGCGCTGTGTGAATGCAGCTGTCTAGCGCATAATGATAGTACTCATTCATTATAAAAGTAGATAATTGTAATAATAAGAATAATAATAATAATGATAATAATAATAATAATAATAATAATATTATTATTATTATTATTATTATTATTATTATTATTATTATTATTATTATTATTATTATTGATAAATAGATAAAAATTCATTATGCTACACAATTTTATGGTGAATTTACATCATGTACTAATTAGTCGCACAGTATTTTTTCCCAACAAAATAGGGAATATCTTTTATGAGTTCTCGGAAATAGCGTTTGAAGAGTAGCATTACAACTATTAATTTAAGTTGCAGTAATAGTGGTTATATTAGTACATTAGTAGTAGTAGTAGTAGTAGTAGTAGTAGCAGTAGTAGTAATAGAATTTGAGTGGTAGTAGTAGTAGCAGCAACACTAACAACAGAAGCAGCATCAGCAGTATCTAATCAAGCCACCACCGGCTACAGGCAACGCGTTCATCATCGGCGCTTACTTGACGTGCGGCACCGTCACCTTCCTGGGCACCATATCCTGCAGCTCGAGCTTCTTGCACTTCACCCTCGTCATCATCATCATCTTCGACATCGCCTACATTACCTTCTTCGTGGTGAGTGCTGGCGCTCATCCACTCACATGACATAAAACAAACTAACAACAACGGGAATTGCTGTGACACTTACACAAACCACTATTATCAGGCAGTTATCCGATGAATTATTAATTCTTAAATATTTCATACTGTATGATTTATAACAATGACAGCGTTGTGTACATCATATCCGAACACATAACTGGGTCAGTAAACGAGACAGAAATATACAGACCTTTATTGTGATTAGTGTCAGGTAGAACACAAACTTTGATGACCTCAACCAACTTCTCTACAACACACTCACTAAACAGGATGATCCGCTTAATTACATAAATCAAATAAGGCATGAAATTGATCAACTATTAATCATTTATGAGGTAAATTATAATTGTATTGTATTGTATTGCTAATAATTCCCACATCTTTCAGCTGCTGTGCATCGCTTGCAGCAGCGACAACGGAGTGCAGGGCTGGACTCACCCTGCCCTGGGAGAGTCTGGCTGCTGTGCCCGCCCCTCCTGCTTCTCTTCCTTCTACTGCGTCGGTAAAAGTCAGTACTATCTTCTATTCATCCCAGCCTCCCCTCACCCCCTTCACTTTTCTGTAGTCATGGTTAGATGTCCTACACCCTGCCATACTCACCACTTCCACTGTGTTTTTTTTTTTTTTTTTTTTTTATTCATCTGTTTAGAATCATATATTTGTTAAGTTTTGTAAGAAAATTTAGGAATTATCAATAAACCAGAGGATGCAACATACCAAACGTAGCAGGAAAGAGTGTGGTATGTCAACGGCCTTGACCAAGTCATATTTTTAAGAAGGAAAAACAAGCAAGGCCTCTCAGGATTGATAGTTACACTCTTGTGAAATGACGCATGGAATTAGTGGCCACCATTTATAATGACTCATGTACTGAAACACTGAGAACATTGCGTAGAGTTAGTCATAAGAATTCCTAAATATTCATACATATATTAGAAAGCGGGCGGAGAATTAACTTGTCTATCTAAAATCATCACTAAAGCAAAAGAGAATCTTCAGTCATGTCAGCCCTGTTTCCACGTAACTATCTCATCGTCAGCAACCACGGCGCTACTCAAGCAAACAGTAAATTTACAGGTTCAGCTGATACTCAGGTGTTTCTGAGAAGAACGTTGTGGGTGTAGTTGGGAGAGACTCAACAAAAGGTTATCCTTTTCAGCACCAAGCTGGCAGGAGTGGATTATCATCATTGCCCTGATCTGCTACACCCTCCTGGCAGTGACCGCCATTGCCCTGGGCTCCGCCTTTATCAATATCTGTGATCCTGATCTGTGGGTTCCCTACTGGCTTATCGTGCACGGTGAGTTGTTGGTATTCCTTGGTGTTTGGTTGCATCGGCATTTCTACATTCACTCTCATTCGTTGAATAACTTTTTCCTTTGCGAAGTGTAGCCATGGAACATTCGAAAGAGAAGCAACAAACGGCTTTATTTAGGAATACTTTATTAACATAAACATTAGTTACATTCCATACGTTTGAGGACGTTCTCGTCCAAGTCCTTTGGATGGCCTTGTTGAGGCAGTGAGGGAGTGATCTCTTTATCTTTATCTTGTGAATACAACTTCGCACAGTCCTTGATGTCTCGTGTTTGGTGCGCAGGTGCGGTGACGCTGGTGATATTCTGCTCTGTGCTGTGCTGTCTGGTATACCCGGGGTGGGTGACGATCTCTTGGGACCGCACCCAGTTCGCCGCCTTCCTGCCCGTGCTCATTTTTGGGCTTTTCCAGCTGATCTGGCTCACTTTCGGTGAGTTGCTCTGTGTCGTTACTTGTTATGTAGAATAATACTAATTTACTTCTTAAGATTATTCACCCTAATTATTAAAAATCAACACCATGGAATCATATTGTATGCATTTGTTAGAAATTTTAAATTTATTGAATTTTCCTATACACTTTTCACGGACTTTGGTATATCAGTGTATATAGTCAGAATAATTTCAACATTCTCTTTCGCATTTTTTTATTTGTTTATTTTTTATTGTTTTATTTTATTTATTTATTATTTACTTATTCACTTATTTATTTATTTATTTATTTTATTTATTTAGTTATTTAGTTATTTTTATTTATTTATTTTTTTCTTCTGGTGGGGTGGGAGGTGGGGGAGATACGCGTCACCTTCCAAAGCCCTCCTTATTTTGAGACTGGATTAATTTAAGCACAGAAATGATAAGTGAATATAGGTATGCATGCTTTATACATGGACTGCCTCTTGTTAGCCTGGTAGCTTCCCCCAGCTCCCCTCACGCTCTTATGCGCTCATGTTGTTTTTACTATCATTATTTTTTTCTTGTGTGTGTGTGTGTGTGTGTGTGTGTGCGTGCAGGCAACGTGCGGGCCGCGGAATACAGAATCAACAGCTGTCCTGTGGGGGATATCTGCAACGATGGCCTACACGTCTTCACCCTCGTGTTGATTTTCTTACTGGACCTGCCGTTCCTCGTTATCATCTACGTCGGCATCGTATTGTTCATCTTGATGACTCTGCTGATAATTTTCAAGAGTTGCTACGATTGTTGCCATAAAGTTGACCAGGACACTGCTGAACCTGACGAAGAGAAGGCAGAACGCTCCAGCTCCAGCTCCAGCTCCACCTCCAGTGATTCCAGCGACTCAGAATAATGATCAGTTCTTCAATCCTCTCAAAGTCTTGACCAGAAGCCCATTCTGACCACTTTGGTATTAGCAGTAGTAATGGTGGTGGTGCTAGTTAGTAGTAATATTAGTAGTAGTAGTAGTAGTAGTAGTAGTAGTAGTAGTACATCTACAGTCACTTCCGCTATGTTTTTCGCTTTCCCTCAAACTTAAGTCCTCTGATCTGCTGACAGTATGTTCACAGAAGCTGGCTATTAATAAAACAGTCTTAACATATCAAAAGACATACCACTGTGAGGTCACAAAACAAAATGGAAAACTGTTATAATTGTAGGTGGCTACTTTTGATCAAGACTGTACTTACTGCATGAAAGGTGATAACATTTCGTTCTTCAGTCACTGCAGAACAGAGCGCTAATCCACAAAATGGCTGGATGGAGCACTGTGCCTATTACGGATCGCACCTATCCACGAATTGTTATTAATTTTTATCCCCTTTAGCGGCACCAGAATTTTATGTTATATACCAAGGGAGAGTGTATGTTGTCATTGTTATTTTTTGTTATTATTATCAAAAGTTTTCAATTAGAATTTTATGAAACACTGACTGTAAAGACCAAGAAAGAATTATTTATATTTTGAGGCGGATCCAAATACTTATGTAGATCCAGAAATTATTATTGATTCTTTTTGTTTTTGTTTTGCTTCCTTTTCTTTTTTTCTTTTCTTTTTTTCTTTCCTTTCCTTTCCTTTCCTTTCCTTTCCTTTCCTTTCCTTTCCTTTCTTTATTCACTTATTTGTTTGTTTTGCTTATTTATTTATTTATCAGTCTATTTATTTACTTACTTATTTATTTATTTATTTATTTTATTTATTTATTATTATTATTTATTTTCTATTTTTTATGTATTAATCCCCACTAGATTTCCCATTAGTGTTCCTCCCTGATTAGTATCAAGGGGTGAGGGAGCCATGTGCTCATTGTATGCCTTGAGTTATCAGTATTACTGCATCTTTATATATAGATAGAATTGCTGGTACTTACATTCTTCTTCTTCTTCTCCTTCTTCTTCTTCTTCTTCTTCTGATGTCGTTACTATTATTATTATTATTGTCAGTATTGTCATTATTATTATTATTATTGTTATTATTATTATTATTATTATTATTATTATTATTATTATTATTATTATTATTATTATTATTATTATTATTATTATCAGCATCAGCATCATCACAATTCTTAATCAGATTTGTACAAACTTGATTCGCTAAGGATAAATTAAATAATGGGAGATGCTCATCTCCCAAACTTACACGAGCGAGGCCTTCTCATCATGCTCTCTCTCTCTCTCTCTCTCTCTCTCTCTCTCTCTCTCTCTCTCTCTCTCTCTCTCTCTCTCTCTCTCTCTCTCTCTCTCATTTAAACGTTGGATAATAATGTACTAGTAACCTGCGAATAGCCAGGCATTTTCACAGTCAATATCATAATAGCTACTGTCGGCTCTTCGTAGCTGTTTTCAAAGACAAATATACTAGCTATGTATATGTAGTATATGAGCACAAGAAATGATACATCACCGCACATAAGGGAAGAGAAGATGTCCGTATAAATGACAAAATCAAATAAAATCAAGTGAAAAGTCTGTGAGAGTGTTATTCTCTAAATGTTTTCAAAGAAATAATTGTACGCGAGCATAATATGTGTTATTTCAGCTGATGTTAATGGCTCATAGTTTAAGTTATTAGGGATTTTTCGGAGTGTTTTTATGACTTTTGAGATAGTTTAGGAAGGACTTTTTACCATCACAGGATAACACCCATGAGTGGTCATCTCTCTGACCTTTGAAAATTGTGTTAACAAGCTCATTACAGGTTTTCAGGGGTGTTTTCATGTTTCTGGTGAAATTATATTTAAAAGAATACACCATTAACAAGAAAAATACTTTTAAGAACCCGAGTAATCATTTCTGTGACATTCAGAAAGAGTTCCGAAACCAAAGCGTTTAAATGTACTGTAACTACATACGGGTCTTACATATTATAAAAATGATCATCGAATCAACAACCAAACATTACATTGAAAATATGTAAATAAACAAACAAACAAATAAATGAGATCATTTGAAGTGAAGAGCAAAAATTACAGCAAAATATGTGAAAATCTACGATAATATGATGCTAAGAGTTATAAGGATGGCAATATAGGAAAAGATCATAAGACTATACGGAGGCTGTGAAAGGCCAAATGACTTACAAAAGGCAGGAACAGAAGTGTGGAGGGTAGGGGAATAGGGAGATAGCAAAATGTAGCATCTCGCGCGCACTTGATTCTGTAAGAGCTCCCCCACCAAAGCTCACTGTTCAGCTGGAAAGGGGCGTCGCTGGAACAGGCGAGGCAGCAGACGACTTCCCGCTCCTCTTTAGTAAACATCACAGGTGGGTGTTCTAGTTTTCCCCCACTAGAGTATTGAGTTTCAGCTTTTTCCACTTCGTTCCTTCCTTCCTACTCTTCACCTCCTCAGTCTGTATTGCTGCTGTATCTCATCTGCATGTGCTTTGGTGATCTCGAGTAGTTACGGGGTAGATATTGGCTCTTAGATGTGTTAGGGTTAGTGAATTTGGAATTTCCTGCACTTTTTTCTTTATTGTAAACTATTATCAGGAATATATATTTATTTATTTATTTATTTATTTATTTATATTTTTTAACATTCAGTGGAAGTTGTTAGGGTCTTCAAGGGTGTTTTGATTGTAGTGGTAAGTTAAAGATACTGCGCTATCTGTGGGGAAAATAGTGATGGAAACCTGACGATCTTCACCGCTTTTAAACTAATACTTACGAGAAAATAAAGCTATTATCCTTAACATAAATTGACTCCGTGAGTAATGTATGACTTGCTATTGTATCTAATATAATTATGATAATATAGTAGGTACATTAAGCGTGTGAAATTTTATATATATATATATATATATATATATATATATATATATATATATATATATATATATATATATATATATATATATATATATATAATAATTTTGTTTTGTTGGAGCCTGAATGTGTTCATTATGGTGTGTGGACATCTAATAATGCATACCAATACAATAATCAAAGTGATGCACTGTATAGTAGTTATAGCTTCACACATGTTACAGTGTGTCATGGCTGAGAAGCAATCAGTGATGGGCATCATTTTATAGAATTGTCAGAGACTCTTCTTATATATTGATCATTGAAAATTATCCCGTGTTAGGGATATGTTGATTCTTTGTTGATGATAATGGTATGAATACATGTATCATCGTTGTAAGAAAAATCCCACTGATGTTTCTATTATTATTATTATTATTATTATTATTATTATTATTATTATTATTATTGTTATTATTATCAGTGGGGCTCTGGCTGATGTAATACAAAAAAATAACTGGAGCAAAAAAGTCCATTTGCATTTCATGCCTTAAATCATATTTTTATGTAAAGCTGTAATTTGGATATTTTGATGTTATACAGATTCCTTTTATAGTGACCAACAGAAAAGTTATGCTGTGTCATGGTTTTTTATCATTTTTATTTATTTTTTCATTTATTTATTTATTTTATTTATTATTTTTCTTTTTTACATATTCTAAGGAAAAGTCCCTAGTGATATCAATATGACATTACGTACAGTGACTGAATAGCTAAGGTGATACTTATACCAATACAAAAGTATCAATTGTTTTTTATTGCTGATATACATCATGATACTGTCCATAGTGACAATTTTTTGCAAACTTCTCACTGTTCTATTATTTAGAGCTGTAATGTAATGCTCATCTTTGGACCTTCATGGAAACACTTGAAAAATTTATTTGAAGGTGGGATAAATTAATTGAGAATTTTGGTGGGGATCAGACCTGTCAGGACAGTTATAAAGTTGTGAGTCTGACACCTTGACACCTTAACAGTTAGGCCTTAAGTGATCACCAAAGTCTGAGTGATTTTTTTTACCAACATTGATTCTCCAAGCACTACAATAACTATCCCTTTCACAGCATGATGCAAACACTGAAAATTTTATCTAAAGGCAAGATAAATCTTGTTAAGCCACAGAGTCACACAAGGACAATAGAATTTCTAGCAAGGTTACAACCATGGCTTACATCCCATACTTATTCAATGCTAAATGGAGAGGAACTATGGGTTATGATTTTTACTCTCTAAAATTTGTTTCAAAACATGAGGCATTTGATTGGATTTGGTAGTTTATAGAATAAGAATTCTATAAACTATTTGGTAGTTTATAGAATAAGAATCATCCCATGACCTGATATGGACACAACTAGAGGGTGACCAAAGACATACAACCTGAAATCAAAAGTGATAAAATAATCCCCCCAAGATAGGTAGTTAAGACATGTAGCACTGCTCAGGTGTGAAGAAATGCTGTCCCACTCACCAAAAAAACACTTGTAAATAAACTAAGACTAAACTTACAACCTTTCAATTGCAAGCTGAGAATTGTACCATGGAGCTGTCTTATCTCCATAGACACATAGGCTAAAATTATGTTTGAGAATGAAGTAGTGCCACAGCCAGAATTATTAAAGAATGGTTGCATGAGCTTTGCATTGAGAGGGAGGGTCCCCTGAAGGATAGGACACACTGCTGTAGGATTCAGAATTGGTTGTAGGAGCTTTAGAGATAATTCTCTATTAAAATCTGCATTTAAAACTTACTCAGTAAATTTTAATTTTTTTAGTACCTAGTTTTTTGAACATGTGTTTTACTTTACTTTTGTTTTTCATGTCTCTTGCAATGCATGAGACAAAGTTATGATGCAAAGGTGTTGCTAGATCTGCACAATAGTATTTTCACATTAGATTTTAAAGTGCATGACATTTTGTATGATTAATGTAAATATAATCATAAACTTGGCATGATCTGCTTAATTAGGGAAATATTGTAGAATCAGTTTTAGGTAATTTTTGTAGTATTTTAATATAATCATCTGATTAGTAATTGTAGTAAGAATTTTTCTCAGTGTTCCTAAGACTGTAATACTTTGCAGTGTGGCATTATGGATACAGATGATGATATCAGTGCATTGGAAGAAGAGGAGGAGGAGGTTGCACTTTTGTCTCATTCCACTCTTTCCTGTGAACTAAAGCTCTCACCTCCAGAGCCGACTGTCTCCTCCCCTTGCAACTCAGAACTCTCTTGCCCTCACACTCAAAGCTTGAACACTTCTCTAGAAGAATTTGTTTCCTGCGATAGTGAAGGTAAACCAACCCTTTGCTTTAACTTGTGATTTTGCACCAAAAAATCTTTTTGTTGCCAGTCTTCTGTTTTCATACAGTACTATTACTGTGGATTATGTTTTTCAAATTGAAGTGTGCATTGTGTTATGTTTTTCACCCACAGCTAAAGTTGCTTTCTTGTATTTCCCTCTGGTCTGTGCCCCATTGAACATTATGTCTATGATTTGTTCTGCTCCATTAATGAAAATAACATACACTCCATTTTTTTATCTGTTTCTAATCACATTTTCCAAATGTCAAAAATACACATTGTATTCTGCAGAAAGCATTAAGGACATGATAATTCTGACTGCTATAGCTTCTTCTCAAGTTTAGTGAAATAGTCTAGTGGAAATTTACTGTGTAATTTAGAAAAACACCATTGATAAGCACAATGGGTGATGATGTAGTCAGAGCCTTTCAGAGACTAATTTTGGTTTTACTCAGTATATTCATGTGAGATAACTTAAAATATGTCATAGTGCTGTTCGCAGTCAGAGGGTCAAGTCATTACCTGTGTAATCTTGTGTAGATTTTCATTGCTATGAAAATATTCACATTATATGTAGTTTATGGATTTTGCTGTACTGCATAATTTATTTTGTTCAACATGTCCGCAATAATTCCTTAAGAGTCCCAAGTAAATATAATCACATAGCTGTGTAATGCTAGTACATTGTACAATATTATAGAAGTATGTAATAGTATTGTTGACAGTTAGTGGTTGATATATAAGTTATAACCTTTAATACACAGAAGGTACATACTCGTATGCAGAACTATTGTTCAGTTTTCATTCTCTTTAGGCATCTTTTTTTTTTTTTTTTATCATCATCATCATCATCATCTCTATGATTGGGACTAGTTGATATAAATCCCCCAAGATGATGATGCACCCTCACCAACCCCACACTCCACGAGGCCTCGCTCCTTCTCAGCCAGTCGGAAGGAGAGCAAGACGGTGGTCAGGTACATGATACGCTCTGCTCGCACTCACCTGACCAAAGAAGAAAAATTTGTGGTAAGATTGATTTCTTTAGGATTACATGGCATACATGGCATTGTGCACATAGACACAACATCCACTTTTGGATTGAAAATGAGGATAGAGAAAGTAGGAGGGAACAGAAAAGGGGCTACTGCCGGATTGAAAATGAGGACAGAGAAAGTAGGAGGGAACAGAAAAGGGGCTACTGCCGGATTGAAAATGAGGACAGAGAAAGTAGGAGGGAACAGAAAAGGGGCTACTGCCAGTTGCCTCAGATGCCTGTGTTTTAGTGAGGAAAAGATGAGGAGGTTTAGTGGAGGAGAGTTGATGTTCTACGAATTGAAAATTACATCATAGACTGCGAATACTGGAAAAGTTAATAAAGAAGTAGTTGAGGGGGATGTCAAGACACTTAGGGTCAATACTAGAAGAGCAGTCTGACCTGGGGACATTTGTGGTCCCCCTCCCCAGATTGGGACTCCAAGGCTGGTGTAGGAGTTGCCATAATAATTTTTTTTATTTTGAGTGATAGCTGTGCATATAGTTTTGTGTGAAGTAAGAGAGTTCTCTTTAGAGGGCAGGCTGTGATTGCCCCCTTATGTTGTGAGACGTAAAGGTCACCGCTGGGTTTAATGATAGGTTCACTGAATGACCTGCTTCCATGATGCTCATGATCTGCACAATAGTCTCAGATGAATACTCTTTTGTTTTAGCCATATTAGCAATCAGAATGAATTATCACAAGAGGTTATTGCATAATAACACATCAGGATATGGAAAAAGTCGCTGTAAGTTACTGCCCTCCAGTATGTCCCAAAGCACACTGAGGGGAGGCTATGAGTCAGTGGAGCAAAGCTGAGGGATGGGGTGACTTCATGGCAGGGTCTGATACTTTTGGTTAGAATGGTTCATTCCCAAGAGTACCATGCTTATTTTTTTATTTTATTTATTTATTTATTTTTTTGCCTTAAGTATTAGACCCCTAAGCCGGGTGGTCCAATACTTATGACTAGTACTGTATATCTACTATGAGGTAAAAACTTAGATATTGAACTTTTTTAACTTTTTGTTAAGGTCCTAATCTAGAAAAAATAAAATGAATTTTGCAGTTAAAGAATTTCTCTCAAGACTTTGGAATTTTAAATCATGAAATGTAGAAGTAAAATATGTATATAGAAAGTTTATATGACTCAGTAAAGTATAGTTTTCTTTCTTTCTGTACTTTGTTTAGAAATGAAATATTTTTAAAGTTAAATATTATTGTCTTCTCACCACTCTTATGAACTCAAAACATATCCACAATGTGTCTCCTTTAAAGTAAAAGTTTTGAAATTGAAAATGTTTTAACTTTTTGGTTAAGGACAAAGCACTGAAATCTTTTTTTGTGAACTTAAAGAGGGAGTACGGTCTGCATACACAAACATACATAATGCTCCTTTGTGTGCAGGTTTACACAGTTGAGGTGCAGAGGTTTGTACAGTGTCCTGATGGGGAGAACCAAATGCTGTACAAACCAGTGCCCAAGTGCTGTGCATCCTTCACACGTAGATACTCAGAGTTCCTTGCTGTCTACTCTGCCTTGATGGAGTCACACCGCTCACTGATGGAGGAGTTTGAAGGCTTCCCTAAAAAAGTTCTCATTGGTAAGTATTTTTTATTGGCTTCTTATCCTGAAGAACCTTTAAATATAAACTATTGCTCTCATGGTTACTGTCTTGAATCTTTAGAATTTTTCACCGTTTGGCTGAGACTACAACATCACAGACTACATTGTCTTTGTTGTGTGTCTCACCCTAATCATTAACTTACAGTAGCCTTACCTCAGAAGTTGTGCTCATTTATCATGTCCTTTACTAATGTTCATGTTTTTTTTTTTTTTTTTTTATGCATTTGAATGAGAGGATGCTGTTTTATGAGTATGTTTCTTATTCAGGATATAGACATACATTGTTTTGGTAAAATGAAAAAAAAATCTTGTTTTTGATTGCTTCCTTATTATTAGTACATTCATCTGGGTGTACTTATGATAGGAGTGTATGCTTTTAATTATTGATCAAAAATCATCATAAAGCTCTTGCTAATCACATTGATATTGCAGGCAACTTTAGTAAAGAGGTGATCACTGAACGCTGCAAAGGCTTGGCACGTTTCATGAACTTCGTCCAGGAAGAAGGTGTTCTATGCAGAACGGCTGTGTTCTCAAAATTCCTATACCACCCTGAGATCATAGCAAGCAATAACCATCTTCTTCACTCACAGTTTGAAGAGGCTGAGCCTATCTTAGAAAACACATATGTTTTACTTAATAACTTGCAGTGGGACACAGGACTCATGCTTCGTATTCTGTGTCAGCTCATTGTATGTCTTTATGCTCTTAGTAATTATGAGAGGTGTTATTTGTTTGCTAAACATGCCTTGAAAAAGTTCCAGTTACCAATCAATAGAAATGTTTGCAAAGAACTTTACCTCCCATTGCTGGTGTTTTGTGACAACTTGTGGAGGATTCTCGGGAAGGATAGAAATGCAATCAGGAAAAAAATTGACATTTTAAACAAGCAAAAGGCACAAGAGGATGTGGTGCCCAATCTCCTAGACCTCCTAAGGGATGAAATTGCTATACGAACGCTTCATTAAGGAGGACTATTTAATAGAACTGTATTTTGGCAGCCATAACCAAAACTTAGATCTATTTGTTGTGTATTTGGTAGATAAGTACTCATTTTTTAGGTACTGTGTGTGCAGCTTATGCTGCAGACATCTTCAAGAAAGCTTACATGGCATGAGTGCTGGATTCAGGCTGGTTATTTTATTAAAAAAAAAGGTTGGTTTTGGCTCATGTGAATTTTACCAAACCAGAGCTTACTACTTTCATCAAATACAAATATAGAAATATAATTTTGGAATAGAACAGTAGATTATTCAAATTCACTACCAGAGGAAGTGGTGTGTGCAAAAAAAGAAAGAAAGAGAAAAAAAATAAAAAATATATATATATATATATATATATATATATATATATATATATATATATATATATATATATATATATATATATATATATATATATATATATATATATATATATTAGAAGAAAATGGAACATACTGAGTTTGACTCAGTCCTGTAAAATGAAATGCAAGTTAATTAATATGAATAAGTAAAGAAATATAACAGTATAACATTTATAGTACTGTAGCATATTTTACAAATTATTTTTCATGAGCTTTATCATGTCCGAGGATCTGAAAAATATTAAACTAAAAGAAAGGAAAAACATATTAGGGCCAGGGCAAAGTAGAGCAAAGGAAGCAATGAAAATCTTGTAGTTTTTTTTTTTTTCCTCCCTAAATATGAAGTGGATTCATGAAAAGGATGAAGTAAAATAAGAAAGCAACAAAACATTTCATAGAGGATATTAAAGGCACTGGTGGCTTTTATTGTAAGAACATATAGATAAGTGGAGGGCTCTTATTAATTCTAGTTAAAACAGACATGGATTTTGTATTTATGATATCTCAGGAGCAACAGTGTTTATGAAAGACTGCCCAGCATACCACCCATAAAGGAAGATTTAAAGTTCTGTGCTTCAGTGACTGATGCCTTCAGTCATAATGAAAACATTTGTTTATCAGCAGGTCTCAGAATCCTCCATGTTTGCATCAGTGGGACCAATACTGTGCCAGTCATCACTCATACAGTTAACAGATGTAAACTACGTTTTCCATTAAAATGGAGTGGCAATAACAAAAACTGTGACTTATATATGGGGGGATTTATGATATGTACATGATGTTGACTGCCAGTGAAGTGAGAGATGTGTAACATATATACTCATATATATACACGGCTTCCATTGAAAGTAAGAATACAAGTATATAGAAGCCCTCCAGCTTGGTGACTAATAAATGTAAAACAGTAAAAAAAATAAAGTACCTAATAGGGAAGGACTTATTGAGATTGGAGCAAATCTAGCTGATTATGATGTGCAATGCTTAATACTGATGGTCAATCTGTAGCAAGTCTAGCTGATTATGATGTGCAATGCTTAACACTGATGCTCAATCTGTAGTACATAATAGGACACAAAATTTTGCTTGCAGTCACTCTGTAGAATTCTAATTATATTAAATTTTAGTTAGGACTTGACAAAAATGGACAATTCATCATCATAAGTAGAGATGAGATATTTAAGAATTCACCAATATTGAACAAAAAGTGCCAAGCTGGAGGGTTCGATATATATATATATATATACCTTTTAATCTTCAGTTTCCATGAAGTATGAATTAACAGTAATTTCATTTTAAAGTTAGAATATAACAGTGATTTAAAAGATAGAACCATCTTATACCATGCAAGATTACAGTTTGGTTCCTGTACATTTTACAGCTGTGCTTTTTTCATTGAAACATTGAGAAGAATACATGACTCTTAAATTATTAAAAATGAATCAGTAGTTGAAATAAGTTTATAAAAATGAATCAGTTGTTGAAATTAGCATTTGGAAACAATGACATGGTGACTGTTGTCACTGGAAGTATCTTATATCTTCACATAGATTTTACTCACAAATAAGTATAACCTAACAAGATACATAAAGGATACAAGCTAAAGTAGATTGCATGGCTGTGCACATTCCCTCATCAATGCAATGTATGGCACTGAGATAATAGGTAATTTGAAGTAAACCCTTAATGTAACAAATTATTAAAAGTTATAGTAAGATCTTTTGATGAATTCAGGCTGTTATAATATAAGGGGAGTCATTTGATATATATATATATATATATATATATATATATATATATATATATATATATAAAGTGATCACTTGTTTTACTGACTTTCTGCTGCATGCAGGAAAAGTTCATCTGATGCATGCAATGGATGTTTGGTAACTTCTGAGGGTTATTTTTGCCTCATAGAACAAAGAATTCTTTAAATGTGAGACTTACTGTATCAGATATTTGATATTTTGAGAGTTTACTTCCTTGATCATAAATCAGTTGCCCAAAACTGACCTGAAAGTCAAAGTTTGTTTCCATTTGTCTGATATTTATTTTATTTTATTCTATTATATATATATATATATATATATATATATATATATATATATATATATATATATATATATATATATATATATATATATATATATATATATATATATATATATTTTTTTTTTTTTTTTTTTTTTTTTAATTAATTAATTAATTAATTTATTTATTTATTTTATTTATTCATTTATTTATTTATTTACTTTATTTATTTTTTATTTATTTATTTATTTTTTGCCTGTGCAACCTTTGAATATTTTTATATGCAAAATAAATTGCAAGACCGTGAATCTTCAAACACCAATACTATGTAATGTCCTGGTGCATCCGCTCACCCACAGCCTTCACTGCTCACCACCCTTCCTTCATTCCTGTCAGTGCTAGAGCAGGATGCAACTTATTATGGAATGTGCTGTACTATGCTGCCTCAGAGTTGTTGTATTAGTTAATAACTGAGGATAGGAAACATGAAGCTGACTATTATGACCCATTATATTTTTAGAGCGATCTCTTTGTGCATGTATAGCACACCAAAAGCAATGAGGAGCTGTGCTTCTTAGTGGAATCTTGAAATACTGTAATACAAGGCAATGCTTGTAATCTCAGTTCCAGACAAAGAAACTTTACCAGTCTTATTGGAATCTCATCTGTAACTGTTAGCTTAAAAATGTTCTGTTGTCTTTACAGCTTTAATTGTCCATCTAGTCTTTTTTTTTTTTTTTAATAAGATAAATATGAATTTAGTTTTATATATTTTGAATAACTAAAGTATGTAGGTTACATGTAAACAATCTGACAAGACTAGAATCTCAGGAATTTTCCATACATGTAGATATTTTATGATATATGTTGTATCTAAATATTACTTGTGTTGAGTTATAGACACATGTAGTTGATGTACCTTGTAATGGGATGCAATGCAGTGCTGTAGACAAACCTCTTCCTATTGCAGTGTGTGATGAGAAATTAATAATAATCATGTACCTGTACAGTTATGGTATAAATTTCAATTCAAGTGGTTTAATTGTTATAGTATGTTATAGTATGAAAGTTCATAATAATGATCAATTAACTTTCATAGGAGATAATTTGGCATAATTGTCCAATAATTAGTATTACCTCATATACAGAGCAAGATTATTTGCCTTTTATATTCATTATTTGATTATGCTATGATTTGTTTACCCAGTGGTGTAGTGATTTGCAAGCTTGGCTTACAACTAAGAGATGTGGAATTTCATTCCTCAACTTGGCAGAAATAATTTGGGCTTGCCTCCTTTCATACTGAAGAACTTGTTAATCTAGCAGAGGATAAGTGTAGTATATAAGTAGGAGTTCAGAAAATACTGCTTGGCATGAACAAAAGGCCAACAGTCCTGGCATCTTCTATGCACACATAATTGTAAAGGAACATAAACAAAGTTTTTACCATTCTTTTTGTGCATGTGTGCATTACAATACGGGGTCCAAGCTACACTTGTATGGTTATGTCTTGATATCTATAATGAACCAGTTTTCTTATTAGCAAGCTAAATAAAGACATGGACTAAGATGACAACACAAATTTAACTCAACTAGGCAAATACTCTTGCTTGAAGTGAGGCATATGTATTGAAATTGTTAGGTAGTTGTGTACCCTGATTGCAGTGCTTATCTTTTCCTTTCATAGCATAATAAATTTAGTGTGAATGGAAGGATTCATGTAGAAATTTGTTGGGCGATGAATGAGTGTGTAGAAAGTTCATTTGTGGAATTATATACATTTGCTGTGATATATTTTTCTATAAACATCAGAATGGATCATAGTTTGCTTATTTGAGACATTTTTATGTATTCTCTGTGTTTTAATCCTAAACAATATATTTACTTTTAGATTTATGAATGATGACAGTGAGTTTTAAGTGTTTCAGTTGGCCTTTTGCAATCTCCTTACTTTTTATGTTATAATTTAAATATGCACATAAGTTTAAGTTGCTTGGTAAAAATGATAAGTTTATATTGAGTTAGTGTTTAAATTTAGGACATGATAGACTATTATACATATTTGTTGGATATCTGTGAAGATTTCAAAGTTTATAATTGGTATGATACAACAGTATATGGGTTATGTAGCGATAAATTCAGTGGAGGTTGAGAGAGTGTTGGAGAGGAGAAACATTGTGTATTTTCCATGACAGGTGTGCAGGCAGAAAGATTCACAACCTCCTGTCATCAATTCTAGTCCAGTTTTTATTGTCTTATTGTCAATTGTCACTTCATAAACAGTGAACTGAATTAACTCTTCAACAACCTATCATAGCTTCAGGAAGAATATTTAACAGGTCTAAAGAGAGTTGGAGTAAGTAAAATGCCTAATCCATAAATGCATTGAATTTCTTATGAGTAAGGCAACTTTGATTAAGAATAATGCAATGGCAAAATAAATTTCTAAATAAATTATGTATTATTTTATATCATAGATGTATCAGGTATTTGCTTCTGTAGAACATCCTCAGTATTACCATATTGAAAGTTGATATTAGCATCTCTAAAGAAATTAACATTTCATTTTACATTCTAAGATGTATTTTCATCATATCCAACACATTTATTTGCATCTTGATCCTTATTTAGAAAAAAGATGTTTCAGATTTATAGAGATGAAGTTTTACAATAAAACGTGATATTTAGTTAAACACTTCTTTACATTATTACATACTTTTAAAGAACTTTTGCCCAATTGACTTCATAAGCAGGGTAGAATGTTCTGTTCATTTCTGGTATCCTGATTGCACCCTTGTAGTAACGTATAGGGCGGCCCAGGACGTACTTGTACCCGGCACACTGAAGCCCCTGGAACACCTGTCAGAAAGATCAGCATCAGCCACTTCATACAACTCATACATTCATGCCTCATACCCCACATACACACACAAAAGAAAGAAACAACAACCATTCTCTCTCTCTCTCTCTCTCTCTCTCTCTCTCTAAGAACTTTTTTTCTTTTTTTTTTTAATGATTCACTTTCCATGTTGTGCACTTTATATTACTACTCCCTCAGTATTGTTAATATGTATGTGTAAGACTACCATGCCTGCACACTTTTTTTGGTCAAGACCTTTTCAAAAAGTCACATCAAATAATTGAAATCTCCTCTTATAAGAAAATTCATATTTTGAAGTTACTGGAGCACTTTTTTTCATGCAAATTTATGGAATAATTCCACTATCACTTCCTCCTTGAAAATAAGATAAAGTAATATGGCAGCAATGTATTAGCTGAGTTCTCAGTACTACAGTTCTGTCTCTGGATTTCTTGCATTACTACTTGCAAGGAATATTGAATTAGTGGTAGGTTGTGGTTACTTTCCCTTCTAGATATGATAACTAAATGTGTGATTGATTTTAGAAGAATGAACACTTTGTCAAAAACTTTACCAGCTTGGAAGAGAGACACTTGACTTGTATGACTGCAGTCTAAGCAAAGCATACTCAATATTATTCATGTAAATATATGGTGCTTGACATGTTTCAGTACTGCATGCAACTTTATCATGTTCTTTTTTCAGTAGATCAATACTGGCAGCATTTTCTTATAACAAGATGAAGCAATGTTACAACACAGAGCAAGGAACATACTAGGAACAGCCTTGCGAAGTACTGGTGCCTGGCTTCACCACTCATCTTATTGACTGTGGTGGGAACATGCAGCCTCACTCCAATCTGAAAGACAAAAAGTATAATAAATTTCCCTTCCTTCTACACTTCCTGTCAGTGTTTAAATGTATGAAAATGTTAACCAAAGCAAGTAATTTATGTCTCAGCACTCACTTGTCTCACATCTGCAAGTTTGTGGTGCATTATAATCTGTTTCAGTAGAATCCACTCGCGCCCCTCCAGGTCACTCTTGAGGTATTTAATTTCCTTGCCCAAATGGCCGAGGGCTGACAGCACATAATCTAATGAGCGTCGTCGTTGGACATGCCCATCGTCCTCGGGTTTGTCGTAGGGCATTTCTGAGATGGTCCAGGCATGTTCTTTCCAAAATTCTGATCTCTGCACATGCTCTCCTTCCATCACCTGCCCCAGTTTTAAATAGTGTTGTATTATAAATAGGATGAATATCTTAAGTATTGCATCTTAGCAAACAATAAATTACAGCTGGTGTTTTACTGGTGATATAGATAAAATTCTCACCCTCTCAGGGTCAAACGCGTGCACCTCGCAGCTAAAAAGTTGCATGTCCCGCTCAAACTGACTGTCAGCATCCTTGTCAAAACTGTACACAAGGCATGGGTCATGGGTCATCTCATACTCTTCATTGAAGCAAATGTACTTAGCTTTCCGCACTTCATCAGCACATTCCTTTTCACTCTGTTAAAATTAAATCAGAAAAACAATGGCAACCAAAGTAATATATATATATATATATATATATATATATATATATATATATATATATATATATATATATATATATATATATATATATATATATATATATACCAATCATTAGATTACATTTTATTTTACAGATATAACACACACACATATACAGGACATGCCTGAGAAGGAACAGGGATCTTTTCTCCACCAAACTCAACCCAGGAATAGCAGTGATCATCGTCTGAGTTGGTTAGGTATTCGAAGAAGCTGTTCACCCCACGGTACTCAAGCATTGGGAGGTGGGGCCTGGAACACACCTGGTGGGGGATAGGAACAACACACCTTACTCGTAAAAGGTGATGCTTTTGCTACCAAAGACTACATATTATGTCACTTCCTCTGTTATGGCAGTTATTGAGGATCTATATGACAGAAGAAATGAAGTGTTTTGTCAGGGTTGTGTGGAGTAGTGCAAGTTATAATGGCATTTAGCATATTTCCCTCAGATAATTAAGAAAGAAGCAGAGCATGAAAATTTAAAGAAAACAATCTCTCTCTCTCTCTCTCTCTCTCTCTCTCTCTCTCTCTCTCTCTCTCTCTCTCTCTCTCTCTCTCTCTCTCAACACTTTAAACACTTTATCATGCCTACCTATAAAATTACACTGACTGATTATGTAGTACAGAAAGACTGACAGACAGCCGATATATAAGTATAGCTTTTTGGGCATGAACTTAATTTATAAAATTAAAAATACACATGTAGAAAATAAATACAATCGTTAATCAGAAGAAAAATACATATATTTATCAATAGTAAGGAGAGAGTATATAGATATGAAATATATATATATATATATATATATATATATATATATATATATATATATATATATATATATATATATATATATATATATATATATATATGCACAGTCACTTCTCTCCTTGACTTCATCCACACCAGGTAATAACCAACCTATCTTATTTTTTTTATACTCTACTCTTTATATTCATGTTTTTCACTGATATTTTTTTTTATATGTATTTCTGATTGTAATAATCTATAAGTTCTATGTTTTCATTGTTATTTAATTATGCTCTATGTGTTTTTAGCTTGAAAATGCCATATGCATATGGCGAAACGTCACGCAATAAAGATAAGATAAGGGTCTCATTCGATCTGTTCTTCACATCATATATATATATATATATATATATATATATATATATATATATATATATATATATATATATATATATATATATATATATAATTGCAGTAGTAGTAGTAGTAGTAGTAGTAGTAGTAGTAGTAGTAGTAATAATAATAATAATAATAATAATAATAATAATAATAATAATAATAATAATAATAATATCTAGATTTTATGAGTAACTCCTTTTCATTATTGCATAATCCTTTAGAAACTACTACTACTACTACTACTACTACTGCTGCTGCTGCTGCTGCTGCTGCTGCTGCTGCTGCTGCTGCTACTACTACTACTACTACTACTACTACTACTACTACTACTACTACTACTACTACTACCACCACCACCACCACCACCACCACCACCACCATTTCCACTATTATTTCTACTACAAGTATTAGGAAGCATCACCACCACGTAACTAGTTTTATATTCAGAACATCAGGCAGCGAGGCAACAGAGTACAAACATTACTTTAGCGATAATCGGTAATGAACAACTGACCTCCTTCAGCACATCCTCAAACGTAGCGTTGCTGAGTGCATCTGTTTCCTCCTGCCAGAGAAAAACATAGGCCAGCGCCGCTACCACCGCCAGCATCACCAACAGTACGATGGCTGCCGCTGTGCTTCCCACCGCCCGGGGACGGGACCCACCACGCTCCTGTTCCGCCAAAAGTCATTCACTTTCACTGGACGTTGTAATGAATGATATTTACCATCTAACACTGTGTCTGTATTACAGTTTGAGATAACGTACATCTAACTAACGTGTGTGTTAAAGGAATGAATGAGTCAGTCGTGTCCCGTCTTCCAGTTTGTTGGGTATCACTAGAAATAAGATTACTGAGGAGCGTGACACCTTATTTACCTTGAATGGCTGTGTTGACCAGATCATATTGAGTGACAGCGGCGGTGAGAGTAAGACTTTTACCGTTGCTGGGTGCTGGTACACAGGATCACGTAACTTGAGCAGGTGCGATGTGCAGGGAAAACAAGTTACCCCGTGGAACTTATTTATTATTCGAGCGTTATCTGTCTGCACCAATGATATCAATGTCCAGAATATTATTCTGACAACATTGTTGTGTACTGGAGAGATGAGAGTACAGCCCGTAGTCGGAGAAAGGTTGAGGCAGTGAGACTACAGATGATTTTGCGGCGGTACTTTCCTCCTGAGTCTTCACCGCGTCACCTTCGTCGCTCTGGGCGTGATCATTTTATCGCGTTTTCCTTCCTGTTCCTTATTTTTATTTCAGAATCTTGTTTAATAAGTTATATTGCTTTTCAAGACTAATAAAGTGCTTTCAGGCAGGGGCAGTGCTAGAAATTGCGAGGTCCAATTAGAAAACTGATGGCGGGGCCCCTACTCTACAAAAGTAAAAAAAATTGTGTTTATATTTCGTGAGGAATAATAATTTCTCATTCTTCATTTCACGTTTTCAGTAGTGGTTTATTCCTCTTAGAATACAGAAAAGGCTTCAAGCGGTAACTCTGTTGCCGCTGGTGCGGGGCCCCTTAAGGTGCGGAGCCCAATTTGATAAAATAAACCAGCCCTGCTTTCAGGATTGCCAGCCAGCGGGTGTCGCCAGCGAATCAGTGTTTCGGCCCAGAGAACCTAACCATGAATTATTGTTTCATTTATCATAAATTACACGTATTTCACTGGGACTTGTAACAGTCACACTTCACTACAAGTAATACTGTTGTTAATAAAAATGTAGTTGATCATTCTTGTCGTTATATATTTATTGGTGAATGAGACAAAATAAATTACTAACTGAAAGTTCTGCTTCTTTATTTTATTTATTTATCTTTTTTTTATTTATTATTATCATTATTATTATTATTACTATTATTATTATTATTATTATTATTATTATTATTATTATTATTATTATTATTATTATTTTGCTGCGTGTAAGAATTGCGAAATCAGATTTGGGTTCTAGAAAAAAATCTTCATATGTTATTGCATCTGATGAATGAATACCCGGCTACCTGCCTTCGGTATACGAGTCTCGCCCTGGACGAAATTTAGTCGAAGTGTAGATGGGACCTTAGCGAACGTTCTGTGTCAAAGACTTGCTACGATTCTGTTTACAAGCTCAGGGCTTGGATTCACTAACACTCCCAAATTAAAAGGTTCGTACGAACAGAAATAAGAAGTCCGTCACTAACGTTTCTTAAGTCAGCCATCTTATAATATTTTCTTAGTTCCGTTTAACGCTTCTGCCGGTAAGAAAGCGTTAGCGCATTGTTGACATTTTTCCTTCAGCTAAACAGGAAAACAGGAGGTACTGTTCAATGGCCACATGCACAAGCTAGGCCTGACGGATACTCTTCACTGCTTCTGGTGTGGCGCACAGCTCAGCCAGACACTCAGGCTTGTCACGGCTTTCCCCACCAGACCTGTGCTGAGGTCAGAAACCCGTCCCGACTTAAGGACCTCATGAGTGCTTATTATACCCTCTACACCCATATTGCCAATAGGACAACTGGAGGAACTTTGAATGTGCTTTGAATGAATCAAGTAACCGTATCCGTCAAAAAAAAAATAAAATAAATAATAATAATAATAATAATTAATACCTCCCAATATATAAACAATTAAAAAAATCTAAAGAAAAGCAGTTAATCTGGATATCGCGTTCGTATCATCTACAAACACAAAACTTACATGTCATGGAGAAGGGTTCGGTGACCTTGCCGTAAATGTGAGAAAAAAAAAAAAATAGAGAGCATGTGTCTAGTATGGATGTAATAGCAATCGCGAGTGTGGAGAAATTCGATATTTTCCAACTCCAGCGAGCTCTGATGTTCTTTTGTTTATAACTGAGATATGTGGGTAGCGGCATATTAGGATTTCATGGTGTCTATACAGCTGATCCCTCCAATCACGAGGTGCTACTCGTGAGGCCATTCCTGAAGCCGCCAATTACGAGTTTCCACGGTAGGTTCAGTTACACTTTTCATTTGTTTTAGAGATGTGTCAGGCGTTCTGATAGAGGCTCACTGTCATTTGTTAATATGGCTACCCAGTGGAGGGAGGTAAAGTGAACAGTGCCATTGTTCAGCAGGATAAGTCACTATGTGAGATATTTAGCAACAACAGTGGTTAAGATGCGATATACAGACATAAGGAAGAGGTTCCTTTAAGGAAGCCGCCAAACTACCATTTCCATCGCCCAGAGAATCTTCACACCAAATCGGTAAGGCATAACAGTATATTTTCTGAGGTCACTCGATACATTAGATTATGCAGGGTTAGATTAGGTTAACGTCTTAGTGGGGTGGTCCAGGGGGAGGCGCAGCCCCACCGGCTAGGTTAGATTAACGTCCAAGCAGGAGGGGTGTAGAACTAGGATAGGTTAGGGAAATTCGAAATATATAAATAAATTTTTAGATTTTTGAACGCCCTTATTTCTTAATATTCATCCCCCCCCTCAAAACCCCCGATTCCCCACAGGCCCCCAAGCTTGTTTGAGGGGTTAGGGGAGGGTTGGGGTGGAATGGGGGGGACAGACTTCTTATCAAGAAATACCAAAAAAAAACATTTGCTAAAACCTAATGTAACCAAACCTAACTCAACATAACATTGCTTAATGGTAAATTTGATAAAAAAAAAAATCTCTCAGGAATGAACAATTTGTGATGGTAAAGATACACACCGTTGTGTTATATGTGACACAAGTACCTACTTCCCTGAGAACATTTTTTCATGAGACAGGTGAATATAAATAATAATATCTTAATTCAGTCCAGTTTTGAGTGGAGAGATTATTGCTTTGGATTACAGACCTAACCAATACTAAATTACTAAATTATCCCAACCTAACCAGACAAGTAAAGTGATTATTTTTGGAAACACGCTCGTAATTTTATGACAAAACTATTTCTTTTATATATTAGTTTTTCTGATCAGCTTTTGGCACTTATTAAGAAGCTAAATTAGGTGACATTAGGTTTAGTTAGCTTTCCCCACCTGAAAACCTCACTTTCCTATCAGGTTCCCAACACTGCAGTGGGTAGGAGTCAAAAAAAGAATAGGAAACCAAGTTGTGTGACTCTCCTTAATAATTACTGTGCTTTCAACTAATGTTTTTTATTTATTTATTTATTTATTTATTTATTTATTTATTTTATTTTATTTTATTTTATTTTATTTTTTTCAGTACAATCACTTCTCAGCAACACATAATCACACAAACATACAGGGTGTCCCAGAAGGAAAGTCGGATGTTATCAGAAGTGAAAGATCAAGTCATTCTGAGTGGGAAATACAGTATTCTATGGTCAGATACTATTAATGCAATGATGTAGAATTTGCAGGACATATAAATACGAGCACACCTCAGTGGCAAGTGGTTGCACATGGGTCATCCTGCAACATTTAGCTGGTCACTGTTGCCATATGACATGTGTTGTGTTTTGGCTATTATCTTCTACAGTGATAGGCTACATTCTTGAATTCAGTTATATCTTTACTTATGAAAACCATGATGTGTAGTCAAGTAACTTTCCTCTCTCCCCTCCCACTCACCATTCATATTAAAATGTCTTCTAACTTCTAAACCAATGCATTAGAAGCATTGATCATAAAATATTTACAACTTAGAATAACAGGTTCTTTCATATCTGAGAATAAGTGACTTTTCTCCTGCAACACCATATATTGTTGTCCCCGCCCTTTCCAGCTTTCAGGTGCGGTCAGGTACACACTTACAGTCAGCGCCAGTGAAATTGGCGTGAGCAGTTTTTTGCCACACGCCATGGCATACACGTGAACAAAACAATAGAAAAATTATATTCGTGGGGTACTTACCCTACCCCTAGTACTTTGTCGTGTACCCATATTTCTTCAGGCAGCTCTGGAGACATCAGGGAACGGAGAGGGCAGGGTTCTGGAGAAGGTTGGGGGACAGGTTTGCCCAGTTGTCTTGCAGCTCAGCAATAAGATTTGTTATGCATGAAGTGTTGTGACCCTGTAGGTGGGCTTTCATCAAAGTCCTCAGGTTTTCAATGGGGTTAAAATCAGGGCTGTTACCTGGCCAGTCCTTCACATAGTCCACACTAACAAAGTCCAGTCAACCAAGCACTAACTTGGACCTGTGAGCCGGTGCATCATTGTGCTGGAATACCTCACTCTGACACGAGTCAAAACAGTCCTCAAGGTGGTCAGCAAGGAGCTCCAGGCATCTCTCCTGATTCACTGTGACATTTTCAGTAACACCACTAACTTGTCTGTTATAGTACCCAAAAGCACCCCAAACCATGACATAGTCGGGGTGCTTGACCGTTCCCTCTTTGTACTTGGGCAGGCAGGGGTCCGTGCTGTGGCAATACCTCACCTTACCTCCACGGTTGCCAGTGACAGTAAAAATAGCCTTATCCGACCACAACACTTTCTTCCACTTTTCAAGGTCCCAGTCTAGGTATTTCTTGCAAAAAATGTTACGATTTTTCCTCTGCTGGTCAGTTATGATGGGCTTCCTTCTTAGAGGAAGAGGAAAGAGAGGTCATTGTGGAGCTGTCAGTGGATGGTTCTGACAGACACGTTCTGCAGCAGTGTCAGGTTCTACTCCTTTAATTGTAAGTCAATGGAGGCATTTACACACAACCAGGCAGTTTTTCTCCCGCCTCAGTTCCTGCATAGGTCAAGGTCTGCCTTCCAACTGCTTGGAAAACGTGTGGATTGATTTACATGTATCTGAAAGGTAGCATATACACTTGGTGGTTTCAAGGCCACATTACACTTCCATTGGCTAGCCTGGCCCATGATCCTAGCCAATCAGTTTGTTCCAGCAGATTGTCAAACAATTTCAACATCCTGAAGTAACTGAAGAATTTGTCTTGATGATGTCTCAGCTTGTGGTACAATGTTATGAACATCCCATGGGTCAGTCTGTCATGAAGAAAAGGATGAATCCAGTGTTGTCTTTGTCTCTTCCTGCACCATGCTCGTTGCTAATGCAGGAACCAAAGACACACTGCCTCTGCTGCATACAATGCTGACACTACAATGGCATGACTCATGATGAGGGTCAGGGTCAGTGGTACATCTCTTGTGGTGAAACCTCTTGTGGAAAGCTTCCATGGTTTGAACAGGGCCTAAGGAAGGCATAGAAGACCCTTTACTTTTGAGAAGGCTGATCTGCCACAACAATATATTATGGAAGCAAATGGAAGCTACTGGAAGAAGTAGTATTACTTTTTTTTGCGTTGCTTGTAGAAAGATTGAGAATATAGAAGAGTTTGGACAGAAGAAGTAAAAGAAAGTAAATTGAAGGAAAGTAGTAGATTAAAGATTGTGGGCAGACCACATTGCTATTTTTTAAATGAATTTTGTGAGAAAGTAGTATTAGTTAATTAATGTATCATCATTTCCAGTCGATAGTATTGTTAACACCATATTTGTAGTCATTGGTAGTCTAAGTTGTAAGGTTTCCATTCTGAGACCAAGATGTTTATGTTTTGTAGTTCAAGCTGTAATATTCCTGGTCTTGATTGTGTTGCTTTGGTATTGTAGTGTGATAACCATTGAGTGTTGTTTGGTTTTTGTGAGACTTGTCCACTCTTCCAGACAGCCACAGTCTGAGCATGTCCGGCCTGACCCCTGACAGCACATCCCCCACCTTACCCCTCACTGGGTCAAGAGGGCCACCACTGGAGGCATACATGTCAAGTCAATACATGTAACAATAACACAGGTGGTATTTCTGTGTAGGAGTTTGTCTTTACCTAAAATTAACTAATTGTTCCAAGTATAGTAGTGATTTGGTATTTTGCTATTAATTTGGATATAAAACATGTTATCTTGGGTTATGTGTGGCTGCTTTAACCTTTTATAACTATGGTCGTCCTCTGCTTATCTTCTTGACACTAAAAATTGTTTGGAGACACAGGAGAGAAAAGAGAGGAAACAGAAGGTTAATATTGTCTTTTTATGCTGCAGAAATATTTATGAGAGCTCATTAAAGTGTCAAAAAAGTTATAGGCATTGAAGTAGAATATTTGTGAGGCAGTGAAAGGGTTAAACTTAATATTTTATTAAATGTATCAGTCATTTCCACTATAACATTTCCTTTTGGTCTTTGCAGAGCTCTTAATTGTTAATGTCTGTGTAAAAACTTCAGCTTTTGAATATTCTGTGTATTAACCAGCTTTTGAATATTCTGTGTATTAACGTAAGTATTTGAACATGAAAGGGAGTGTTCATTGTGAAACCACCATTCTAGGTCTCTTTTTTATTGTCTCCCTATTTCCTTATTTTCTTACATGTTTCCTTACAAGTCTCTCTCTCTCTATCATTTCTAGTGTTTGTGTGTTTTTCTGTAAGGTGTATCTCAGACTTGCTTCCTTTTGTTCACTTCAGTTTGTTCAAGATGCCTTAAGAGCATAAAGGATGAGTTTTAAATCAGAGAGAGGAATGAATAGATAAAATGCAATTATTCTTTTATTATTCTATATCTTTACATACTTTGTAGTAGTATTACATTTACTACATTATCTCCACAAATAGAATAAAGTAGGTGTGTCATTATTTCAGCAATGGATCTCCACACATCAGTGCAGTGGAGGCACTTACAGAGGAGCAATATAAGACTCACTGGAGGCACCGACTGGGAGGAGGGACATTGCTGGTGCATAATGTATGAGACTTTGGTGTACAAACATACTTTCAGTGTGAGAGGGAATATATATTTAAGGGAAGGGGCTGTGGGATGTGACTGTGGGGGTTTGTAAACATACTGTGGGGGGACATCCTGTGGGTCTGTGGGTTGAGAGAGAGAGAGAGAGAGAGAGAGAGAGAGAGACACACACACACACACACACACACACACACACACACACACACACACACACACACACACACACACACACACACCCTATTGTGTTCCCTCTCACAGGATCCTTGACTCCTGACTGGTCACAAAGAACATTGCTGCTCCCCTACACTGTCTCCCAGCACCAGGTCACATGTTTGTTCCAGTGATGGTTTTGTGTTATGTGCCTTAGCTTGCTTTGCATTCAGTAAAGACAATTTTAACTAATATCCTGAGCATTAGCAAAGGTTGCAAAAATAACCAAAAACAAGTATTTTTGCAATTTCTTAAGACTAGTATAACTGGTATATATATATAATCCTGGGAACTTTCAGTAATGTCTTATGATTGTTGTATTCAAGCAGCACACAAAGGCATTCTGAATAAATTACTTCATCCTATGGAAGAAAAAAATTCCTTAGCATGATGATGTGACCAGTGTGGATAAAAAAACACTGAGGTTATTCATAAGAGGATTTCACACCACTCCAGCCAAACCACCCAATTGTGTATCAAGTGGAATCCTCTTATAAATAACTTTCTTTTGTTTGACATTTTATCCACAATCTGATCATATCAATGTTTTTTCTAAAAGATTCAGAATGCTTTAATGAGCTGCTAAAAATGTCAATCATTATAAGTAAAGTATTATAAAAATTGTGTTATACATTACCAGTTACACTTATCATTATTTTAAGTGAGTTCCTGTAAATACATCATTCTGTAAGCATCTGGATACCAATTAAAATTGTCTACCTTGCATATAAGACAAGCTAAGGCACATAACACAAATACGCATTAGTGGAGCATGTGACATATACATCAGTGCCGAGTCTGTGAGGGAAAGGTGCAGCCACTTGGTGATGTACGTTCTTGTTGAGCTGAGCCAAAGATCCTGCTGAAACAATCCCAGATCTTGTGAAAACTTTGTGTCAGCCTGGCTTCTTGAAGCTTTCCCTGTAATTGATTCATCTTGTTTTCTTGACTCTTCCATCTAACCTGGTGTTCCTCTTAGTCTCCATGTGCAATTTCAAGGGCAGCGGTATTCAATATGGCATCCCTCAATGTGTTCTCTTCCTTGGATGTCCCGTCTCCTGGTGCAAAAACAGAAGCTTTTAGCATTGGTATGTCACATTTTTGCTCTCTATATTCATGCTCATTTACATATTGTTACAGATCTCTACCACTGTTGAGGATGTGAACTGGAAGGAAAAATAGGGATGCTAACTGGAATTATAACACTGGAAGGAAAAATAAAGATGCTAACTGGAATTACAACACTGGGAATAACTTGCCACCAGTGAAAGGTGAGCCTCCCCCAACTTGCAGGGTGTCACCAGCTGGCTCAGAAAAACCCACAAGACGGGTCCCCCGGGGAACAGCCTTCCTTACAGTTTGAGACGGTGCTCTGGTCTTCCCTTGGTGGTCCTTGCTGTCTCCCTGCAGTCCTCTTTGTCATCCTCCCTTCCTGCAAGAAAATTCCTGATTATATCATTCTAATCCCATTTCCTGCAAGATAACTCCATGTTATACAAAATAAACTTACAACTTCTATTATACTATCTCATCATCCTATATCATTCTAATCCTGATAGTAATTTCTTAACACATAGTAGAAGTAAAAAACAGCATATATGAGACTTAAAACTACTTAACCAAGAGTTAGAGAAAGGCAAGCCATGGGACTACGAGCTGTGTCCTGAAACATTTCACTGCCTCACCTGAACTACTTAACCACAAAGTATACAAGATTGGGATACATGATGTGGGAGTAAAAAAAGTGTTCCCTGTAAATAAAGTGAACAGAATAAACAAGTGAGAAAAGGTATAAGGAGGAGGAAATTAGCTGATCCTGATAAACTGGTGAGGTGAGGGAAAAGAAACATGGAGGGGAAAGATGAAGGGAAGAAAGATGTAAGCAGGAAAGGACAGAAAAGACATTTAAACCTAATCTCTTACATCTCTAAATGCCACATAAAAACAACCTTTCTCCCATAAACTCTCCTTTCTGAGCACAGGAAGGAGAAAGGAAGAAAAAAACAGCAATGAGGACAAGTTATGGCAACCCCATCTTTAGAGCTCATGGACCTATAAAATGGGAAGAAATGTCCCCGAGTGTTTATTGATTTAGGAAAGATGTGCTGGATAAAAATAAATAAATAAATAAAACCACTCTAACTCTCTCCCATAAAATTACAAAAGACACCATGACAACCCAATGCACCACCAAGTCAGGGGAGCAATTTACACAAGTCAACACTACTTGTACACAATGCCTCAAAATAACAACTCCCTCATAACAAACCCACAGAAAGGCTGCCAAATCCACAGGTTGGCAATGAGGGCATTGTGTTAGGCTCAGTTCTGTGCAGTGACCTGTCTACTAAGTGGCTGGGTGGTTCAGGACATACTGCTTCACTCGAGGGTCTAGACAGGGAGAGATGGGGGGCTCTTCTGCTCTTGTCTGACTTGTACTGCCAGAGGAAAGAAAATGTTAGACAAAGGCAGAAAGGAAAATAAAGGAAGCTGTAAGAAGTCATCATATGTTGCAAGAGAGTTAGAGAGAGAATAAAGGAAGCTGCAAGAAGCTATTAAGCCTACACATGGTAGTCACTATATGAAACATATCCACCTATTTCCACCTGTCATCCCCATCCATAAATTTGTCAAATCTTCTTTTCAAAGCTCCCTATGACTTGGCAATAACAACCTGATTCACTGAAGGAGTGCGAGTGAAACTAAAAGTTACAAGATATCAGTCTTATACTTGATGTATGGTTATTACCCTGCATATTCTATAACAATGTAATAGTTATGTCTGATATTCCACAAAAATATTCAAAAGTATATATAATCCTGGGGATTTGCGATGATAATTGTGTAATTACAACACAGTAAAAACAAAACCTATAAATATTTACTTGCCATTATTCCTGATCTCCAAAGAATCACTGTAAGATGACAGCTGATTTGCTATAATCTTTTTTTGTCTACCTGAGTACCTTCAGTTTAACAGGCAGACCATGGCAGTCTCAGCCAGGGATGTAATGGACCTTGTAGCCCTGCAGCAACTTCTATCATAGGGTGATGTCTTTCAGGATCTGCAGTAGCACCAAAAAAAGCATAAAGTCTGCTTCACCAGATAAATTAACTACACATACAATTTTCCAGTCAAAGGACAGAGTACATGGAGATTTCTTAAGATTTGTTGGATTTTCAGACCTCTGTCAGAGCCTGTGTCAAAAAGTACTGTTGCTTGAACACTCACCCCAGCTACTAAGTACATTTACCTTGCCAGTTTGTAAAACACAACATGTATGGTTTAAAACTCTCATGGCTTTCCTCTGACTTACAGAGTGCAACACCAACATGGTTCACTTGTGTGGGTTGTAAGTTAACTTCACAACTTATTCGTACACCTTCTTTACTCGGATGTGTTGACTCGACAAAAACTTAAGTGGTACTTGGTTCTCTAGGCTGGTTAAAGCAAAAAAGATTGTGATTTCCTCCGCATTTACTGCACTTCACCTTACGACCTCTATCTGTGGTACCAAGTAATTTTTGTCTATTCTTTGTCTATTGTTTACTGATTTGTACATTGTTATCAGGTCTCCTCTTTCTCTTCTCTCTTGTAGTGTTGGCAAACCCATCTCTAAGTCTTTCTTCATAGCTTAAGTCTTTCAATTCTGGTGCCATCTTTGTCACTATCCTCTATATTCTTTCCAATTTAGGACATATCATGCTTGTTATAATTTTCTTCGTAATTTCTTTATCTAAACCATTGAATGCCACACTAATGTTTGTTAAGAGGCTGTATGTCTTCTGCCTCTTAATGATTAAGAATGGGTTATGGCAGTGATTTCATTGATGTCACTATTTACATAAGTTATGGGTCTATCATTTATAGTGGATTCTAACTCTAATATGATGGTATATAACTCATCAAATGTGACAACAACTTTGCCAAGAACCTTTCTTAATTTTTTACTATCCCTATTAACCTCTCTCGTATGCACCAAACCAGGATGGTCGACCTGTGATGAATTTCCACTCACAATTGATTCAGGTTGAACAACTGTTTATCTGAGGGTCTTGCATAATATTCTTGATGTAACTGGCAGTGGCGACGAATGTTGTTGTATTGTCACTTAGTATAGTTGTGGTAGACCCTGTCTGCTTGTGAACCTTCTAAAATCATTGAGGAAGTTTTGACTTGTTAAATCTCATACCGGTTCTAAATGTATGGCTCTTGTTGTGGCGCAGGTGAACAGCACGATGAATGTCCTGGCTACCTCACTAGCTCCTCCCTTGACCTTAAGGGCACTGGTAAAGTCCACTCCTGTTATGCTAAAGGGTTCACTGATAGCTCTAAATTGTGGGAGTGGTGGTGCATCTGCAAGAGAATGTTCCTTGCCTTGTTATTTCTGGCATGTTTTAAATTTTCCAAGTACTCCCTTTACATTTTGCCTCATTTTAGGGAACCACTATTTCCATCTCATATAGCCTACAATGGAGCTAGTGTTGTAATAATGGTTGAATTAATATTTTAGTTATGTGGTGGTGAAGTTGTCCTGTATATGTTACGGTAAGATCTGGTGAGGTTGTGGTGTTTAGAGTTATGTTACTTGTGTTACTGTGGGGCGTGTGTTGCCAAAATGCCCCAAAACACACTCAAACCATATCAAAACATACTCAAATAACCCCAAACACACTCAAAACATTCCTAAATACAAAAAAAAAAATCATCGAAACACATCCAAAACACGCTTTAAACATTCAAAACACCCCATAACACCCAAAAATACCCGCAATACTCACCTGAACACACCCAAAACTGTTTTCAAGACACTGGACTCGCCCGTTCACTTTGTGCTATGATAGACTGGCGTGACCACCGCAAGTCCACAAGCTACCACCGTCTCCGCAGCGCGTGTCTGTGGAGCGAAGCTTCGAACCCTTTAATACAACACGTCACTAAAACTAATGACCAAAACCGCACAAAAAGGCCACACAAAAAACAATTCACACACACACACACACACACACATGGACCTTATAATTACATGCACACAGCCTTCAAGTACGTGCACAGGGACGCACACAATTCACCTGACACTGTTTATGGGGCGGGATGCTACTCCCACTGTACTCCTCACCCGCCTGGTCCGCCATCCTGTCACGAGGAGTACACATGTAAATGTATTTGAGCTCATTTTCTATTTTTTTTTTTTTTTCTATTTGGTTACTTTGGTCCTTTTTTTGTGGATTATTTTTTGTGGATTATGGAAGACTGGAATTTCTGACTAACTACGACAACACAAACTAAATGTAATCCCTTGCCCCCATTTTTTTTTTTTTTTTTTGGTTTATTTTGGTCTGCCTTCGTGATGAACGATGGTGTGGATTAAGAAAAATAAATAAGTCTATAGTTCCTGACTAACTTTGGGCTTAATTACAAGTACAAGAGTTTTAATGTAATCACTTTTTTTTTCTACTCTAAACTAATAATTAATAATTAAATTGGCTGTGTGAAGCCTTTGTTAGGGAATGAACTTGTCAGGACTCTTGGAAGTGCGAGTCCAACACTCTTGAAGAATCAGGCCAAGTTAAGACCCAGTTGGATTTCAGTCACCCCTGATTGTCCCATCACTATTTTGTCACTTGTGCACAAATACTTGTATATAGCTTGCAAGTAAAGTAAGGCACTAACACTACATTGTCATCAACACAGTAACAGACAACAAAAACCTTACCTAAACCTATGGACTGAATACAAAATTTGTTTCCAGAGGATAAGAATGGAAAATATCATAACTTAATGAAGATCAAAATATATTTTCTCATAAATAAACTAATAAAACTTTAGAAAAAGCATAACTGGAATATACACAATCAATGGCAGCTTTTATAAGAGGAATTCACTGTATTTGTTATTATTTGGCATGAAATTTGACACAAAGTTTGAAGGACAATAAATATTCTTTTAAGATTAAAACATGTAGTTACACTTGAGATAAAAGCTGCTACATTATTTCCCATAGTGCTTATGTTCTTTCCCACATGCTGCTATGATTCAGCAATTTAGGACACATTAAAACATCCAACAATATAGCAAACAGTCAGAGGGTTGTTATAAAATATCAATATAAACTTTACATTTTTTCAGCACTCATTACATAAATTAATATATACATGTATAGCAACTTTTTAATAAGTTTCCCTTTTTTTGCATTAAAATTCATTACCATAATTTGCACAAGTGAGTAATCTACATTCCTTTCTTGGTCTAGGCTTTCTTTAGAACTTTGCAAGCTTTCCATACTCTAGTGAACTGTCACAGTATGGTGATAATGCACACACCGGATTGTTGTTCCAGGTGCCAAAAGAGAAGCTACTAGTAACCATATAGAATGGACTTTGTAAGTAAGATGTTTTTGCAATGCTTGGCTATAGAGCATTTCCTTGATTTCTTTATTATTATTATCATTATTATTTATTTTTTTTTGCTGGAAATTATAGTTTTTTTAGTGCCATCCAACACACACATATACACACGCACACACACACAGGTCTTATAAAAGTTGATATATCAAAAAATAGAAAAGTAAAAATTTCACAATAAAGTAGACTTAAATTTGAGATTAAGTTGTGCATTGTCACTATGGTTGTTCAGTTTGTTTATGGACAGAGTTTTAAGAAGGTTGGAAGCAATAATTCAAATTGAAATGTGCAAAAATTCTCCACATCTCAGACTACAGTAAAATCATGAATACATTAAAAATAAAAATACAACATTGCTATTGATTTACCAAACATTAATTAACACAATACATTCTTATTCATATTATTTCGTATGATGCGTAAAATCAAATTCATCTATCTATCCATTTACCTACTGAGGCACAACAATTAGATTTTTATCTAAAATAGTGTGTACACAACCATTCACATGAAATATACAGCCAACCAATTCATGGGATAACCAATATTTAAGACTGGGATTATAGTATATAGTATAAAATACATGAGAAAATGCAACTATTATTGAAAGGAAACAAAAATTACATGAGAGATGCCCAGAATGTAGAACAAAACACTCCATACACTGGAAAGCATCTATTATAAAAAAGCTTGTGGAATGCAGTGTACAAAAAAGCTATTCATTCTTTATGAGATTCATTAGTATTTGAAGAGGAATTCTGAACTTTCAGAAATGAAAAAATAAGTTTCTAAGCTTAAAAATTCTTCCTGAAGCTTAAGCAATTAAAGTTTAGCAAAGAAAACATTACAGAATGCTAAATAAATCTATAAAATACAATATGATGTGAGAGTGACTGGGTGAAGCATGATAAAACATTATGAAGTGAGATACAAGATGCCAGTGGATAAGCCAAGGAAGACAAGGAATATCTTGAGGAAAGACTTAGTGTAAAAAGAATAGAAATTTAAAAAGTTTCAAGTACAGTTGGGTTAGCGACAACGAACATGATTCGTTCCAACATAGCATTCATTATAGCAACTGAAGAACTGATGGGAAAAATTTAATTGGTTCCTGGAAAAAAAAAAAGGACTGCTAAATTTGAGATAATACAACAAATATATACAGTTTCACACATTATCACTCAGAGTTTCACATTGCTTTGACAAGTATAGGTCATATTTACCAATGTTGGTATCACAGGTTTACATACAGTAAACCCTGCCTAAGTTAGAGCTCTCTCTCTCTGTGAAAATAAGAACAATCCTAAGGATTGCTACATAGAATGAGACTGATTGGGAATGAAAATGGCATTATGTATATGAGAGTGAGAAACAATGAAGGGAAAATGACATAAAATGAATTACAGAGAGAGAGAGAGAGAGAGAGAGAGAGAGAGAGAGAGAGAGAGAGAGAGAGAGAGAGAGAGAGAGAGAGAGAGAGAGAGAGAGAGAGAGAGAGAGAGAGAGAGAGAGAGAGAGAGAGAGAGAGAGAGAGAGAGAGAGGGGGGGGGGGGTATCACTCCCTTGTCCCTTATCTCTGACAGATAAGGAGGGGAGGTGACAGGGAGGGAGGTTTGAGACAAGATGAAAGAAGGGAGAGGAAACAAAAAAAGGGAGGAAGGGACAGGTGGCGGATAGGTGAGCAGCAGCTTCCACATCTGGAGAGTTAGTCTTGTGAGTTTTAGTTTGTTGTTCAGATTAAATTTTTATTAAAATTTCAATGCTTGCACTAGTGGCAAGTTTGTCTTGCTAGTTTTGGCTCTTTATTCTAATTAACTTTTTTATCAAAATTCCAGTGTTTGCACTAGTGGCGAGTTTGTTATGCCAGTTTTGGTTCATTATTCCGATTAAATATTTATTAAAACTTCAGTGCATTATTGCAGTTGTATGTTGTAATGACCGAGTGTTGTCGCTTATCTTACTGTATTAACTGCAAATTTGGAAAGGTGTCATCAGGTGACCAAGGCAGGCTCTTGCAAACTTGGGACTTGTCTTTTGGGGAGAGGGAAAAAAAAAAAAATCATGATAAACATAATAAAATATCAAGAAAGATATCAAATTACAATCAAGGCTCCACAGGATCTTTATATAAAAACTTAGTAAATAAATTCATGACTATGTAAACTGTAAAAATGTCAAATAACAATATTCATAAAATCCATTTAGCTGCCTATTGTATCTTAACCTAAAGGCTGTGGCACACTTCCACTGAACACTTTTCCTGGCATGCTATTAGGAACAATTTGGTGAACCTGGCAAAATAATATTCAGTGTTCATTAATGTAATGAAAAAGACACACTGTGCCTGCCTATGCAATATTTTTGCTTAATCCACCATAACAATGCCATTGCTATGGTGGGAAGTTCCACAGCCCCTAGGTAGCAAAGAAATCTAATATCTTCTCAAATGCAGGAAGACAAAGGGGTAACAATGGGAATAAGAGATCTTTCTCTAACTACCAAACTTATGTAACCTGCAAGCAATATCATCATGATACGTACATTCTAGCTCATTGCAAATAGTGACGAGAAATGCCAACCAATCCAATAGCCACAGAATATTTGTAATGCTCCTAAAATATAAAAATTTGTCAATGCAGCATGATACTGCCTCATACATGAGATGTCACAATTTACAGGTTGTCTGCATATTCCTTGGTGAAAGCAAACAGCTACTTAAATCACAATTATTATAATGTGAAAATACACTTATTACCTTTTCACATATTGACTGAGGAAGCAACTAAATTCCTTGTAAAATGATGTGAAAATCTCTATCCTTGCCACTGTGTGATAAACCATCAGTAGACTAAACAGTAGTCTCTTGATGGACAGTGGCAGTTTGTTTACTTGGTGAAAGTGGAACAGCTGCCTCATCATCCAGACTGTGAACACTACGCAGACTCCCAGCATACCCATTAATTACAGACACATTAATTGGGGCAGTGCGGTAATGGCTGTTTGGGAGCATTGTAGGGAAGATTGTTACTATGAAATATATAATGAGACACACCCAACTAGAAATTATCTTGATCCACACAGCTGACCACGAGCGCCCAAATGTCATGAGATTTGCAGTGAAGGGAGAGTACCAGTCGGTGAGACTCATCATCAAGTACAGTGTGGCCAGGCCCAGCATTATGTGGAAGAGTGGGTAGCTGTAGGTCACACCACTGGCTTCATTACGTGCTACTTTCTGTCCTCCAATATCTTCAACATTGTGCCTTTGTACACTCTGTTGGGATGGACAACTTGGAAACTCAATGGCTTTGCAGTTTTCAGAGGATGCTGTGCCTACAACACTGTACATGACTGTGATGAATGTGATCAGCAGAGTGATATAAGGGAGAATTTCATCAACCATCTTGTCTTCCACTTTTGGTCCACAGTAGAATTTCTCATGTGGTAATAATGGTCTTGTGTGAACATCATGCCCTGGTCCAATCCAAACATCTGTCTGCTCTTGGTGCTCACGGGGAGCACTGCCAATGGCACTCCAGGTGAGGTAAATGACATACACACACACAAGGGATGAGTGAAGAAGTCGTAACCGAATGTCTTTTGGACCTAAAATTAAGATGAGACACAAAAAGTTATGTAATGCAATGAATTTCAGTCTAAGTAAGTTTTCTCAACGACAAGATATGCATCACATAAATCTAGAAGAGTAATTATCAAGTATGCTTCATTAAGGACAGTATCAAACTACTTAATTAAAGCTGTGGCTCTTCAGAAGTAACTAGGTGAGTGGGTGTGGTGGACAGTGGTGTTGATGTGGTGGGAGATAAGGGTGCAGGAGTGATGGTGGTGACAGGAGGCTGAAGTTTGCCACACCATGTGCTTTGTGCCTTCACAGAATTATAGCCTCCATTCTTGACCTCTAAGCTGCTTTATAACTTAATTTCTTCAGCATAGTAATGAAGATGATAGAGAGAACTAATCCTAAAGTTGCAAATCATCTGAAGGGAAAAGAAATGAAGGAAGGCCAAGATACAAGTAAAAACATACATTTTCTTCTCTGTTCCTTAGTGACTCAGGCCATAACAAACCTCAATGCACGACTTTAGCAAATGACAATTTGCCTTTAGATGCTAGGTAATGTTACAGTGGCTTTCTCTATGCATTTTGTTTGCAGAAAACAAACATGAGGCATATATATATATATATATATATATATATATATATATATATATATATATATATATATATATATATATATATATATATATATATATATATATATATATATATATATATATATATATATATATATATATATATATATATATATATATATATGGGGAAGAGGTAGAGGAGTAAGAAAATCTACCATAACATTTTGATTTTTGCTTATTTCATAATACTTTGTCACAAGCTTACTGAAGGGTTCTGCAATACATGAGAATCTAAAAAATTTTCTCGATTATCTTTTATTTTTGTATGATGCTCCCCTTAATGTGGTCTCACAAAGAGCTTCTATAATAATTTGTTATGCACAAACTGAAACACATTCTTCATACCTTTCTTTACTATGGCCACAACAGAAACTGCAACACATGAAGCAGCGTTGATACCTATAAACCAAAGGTTGAGGCGACAACGCATCTCAGGTACAAAGAACTTCACAAGCAGGAAAACACCACAGGCACAGATGAGATACATCAGGATGGATACTGATACTGCCACTCCTGCAAAATAAATGATAGTAGAGTACTCACTGACCCAAACACAGTTCAGCTAAGCTTGGCAGCAGATGACACTCATCCACACAAATCCAGTAACCTCTAAGAAACAAATAAAAGCTGCACTTGTGAATCACCATCACAAGACTGACAAGTGTGAGTGGGTCTGCTGCCCTGCATCATTCTTGGATAAAATATAGATCTATCTATTCTATATACCAGGCTGACAATCCTGCATAGGGTGGCCCACATAAGGCACTACACAATCACACATACAACATTCACACTCTCTGCCTTGTCGAGCCCCAGTGGAAAGGGACAGTTTTGTGTCCCACTGTAATACACCACAATCCTTTGTCTATTCATAGGACACCATACAGAAAGACAATCCTTGCATCCCTGCCCTGTCCCTTTTAGCTGCCTCTTACAACATGCAGGTAATACAGTGGAACAAATCTGTCAAGAACAAGGTTAAGTGTACAATGTTAGTCTTAAGAGAAGGATGAATTGATGATGATGGTAGATGATAAGTTTTAAATGCTGTGGAACTGCCTTGTGTATGTCAATTCATCTTTTCCTGAACTCCTTGCTTTCTGCAGTCACATATGCAGGTACACCTTGGATAGTAGTAAAATGAAGATTTCCAACATTTATACAAATCTGTGTGACATTGATGTGGTTCTCAAATAAAATACAAAATTCCAGACAATAGACAGTCCATTACGTTTTGGTCTAACACAACACAAAGGGCATTAAGATACCTACCTCCATACCAGCAGCATGAAGACCCTCCATTATGAACTCTTGCTGCTATCTTGTCTGTCCATGAGTGATAAAGAAACACCAGCAGGAACAGCTGAATCACAATGAAGAATGCCGCACCAGCCATGGCAGTGTACATCCAAACTGAAAATAATCACATTTATAAAAGAAAAATGTAAACCAAAGCTGATCTTTTCATACTGTCCTTTCAATCCATTTATGTTCTCCACCTAACCAAACAATCCTTTTATCTGATCCAATTATCCTCTTCAATAATCATTCTTTCCTATCCATTCTACATGCCTATACTGCTGTAACACTGTCCTGCTTGATCAGCTAACTTGCTTCAACAGTAGATCTTTTAATATTTTTCTCATTACTTACTCCATGAGTTACTCTAAATCTGTTCTCCAAAATCCTTATCTGCACTGCATTCCCTTTACTCTTTCCTCCTGGTAGCAACTGATATATGAAATCCCAGAAACCACAGTAGTGTGGAACAGAAGGTAACATAATCTGCATACTGTACCACTGATAAACAGATGATTTGAGTCTGGAATGAAGAATGAACCAAAACAAAGGAAGATCAGAACAAGGGACTTGTAGAACCACATTCCATTATGGAGTCCAGCACGGCAGTCTCGGCTACTTTTCACACCTGAAATACAAGGTACTTCACTATATGAAATAAAAAATTAACCATAAAACCTCATTTGAATGCTTTGTTTCTACCATTCATATCAATCAAGGAATCTTGTCAAAAAAGTTAGCTAAGATGGTTCCTCATTAATTTTTCAGAAAAGTGTGTGTGTGTGTGTGTGTGTGTGTGTGTGTGTGTGTGTGTGTGTGTGTGTGTGTGTGTGTGTGTGTGTGTGTGTGTGTGTGTGTGTGTGTGTGTGTGTGTGCGACATCTTGTCTCATTCAGTTACAGCTATCCTCTTGCAGAATACCAACTTGTGTGTTGATGGACCCATAAGATGTATGAAGTGTCAGATAAAAAATTATCCCAAACATTCTGATTTAACACCTACATTGAAAGTGATTTTCATAAGATTTTCCAACACTCAATTTCATCATCCCTTAACACCAAAGCAAAGTTCCCATTATTCCTTCACAGCCCAAAAGAAGAAAAGTACTGAAAGATTAGACATTTGCCATTCTTATCATGAATTACTGGTGAGTAAAAAAAAAAAAATAATAAAAAAAAAAAAAAAAAATCCCCAGCAAAACACTGCTCTATCTATTATTATAGTCACAGATGAGAGAGAGAGAGAGAGAGAGAGAGAGAGAGAGAGAGAGAGAGAGAGAGAGAGAGAGAGAGAGAGAGAGAGAGAGAGAGAGAGAGGAGAGAGAGAGAGAGAGAGAGAGAGAGAGAGAGAGAGAGAGAGAGAGAGAGAGAGAGAGAGAGAGAGAGAGAGAGAGAGGGGGGGGGAACAAAACACTGACCACATGTGATCAACATTAGCAGGAAATGGTAAGCAGTGATCGCAAATCCAAGCCTGTACACTGCTGTGTAGCCCAATGCTGCCTCACACTTCTCTCCTGCACCCAGCCATAAACACACTTCATTCTCATCAGGAAACTGGAACAAGTATACAAATAACATAATAAATACACTCAAAACGATTTTATGGACACTATCTCATGTTAACTTGGCATTACAAAATCATGAAGGTAGGCTCTCTGCCATAAGACAGTTTCCCATTTCTAGTTATCTTTGAAAACAAACATTAGACTTCTATTCTACATCAGTCTTACCATTTCCATGATAGCTTCCTGCACATGCTCCGACATCATGAGGGCCATGATAGCTACACCAAAGAATAAAAACATTATATAAACAATTCTAGTTGATGTAGATTCATTTACGCTTGGGCAAAAGCGGCAGCAACAACGACATGATGAGGTGCCACACAGACATCCAATCTGCAATGAAGAATGACATTTGAAATATAAAATACAATACACAATACTGCAAAACTAGAGTATTACAGCATATGCTGTTGTAACTATGTGTTTTGGGATATGAAGGTTACTTAAAAACATAAAATTTTGTATGTGATATGAAATATTAGTGTTTAGCTATGTGTGAAATTGTCAAGTTAAAAAAAAACTTAATTTATGATAGTAATTTGTTACAGATTTTGTATATGAAATACATTCATGAAGCCAAGCAAGAAATTATGTGAATCTCCAGTGAAGTTATTTTGAAATTTGTCAAACTATCCAGATTTCAAAACATCATTACATCTCTCTATTTGAAAAAGGAATAAAAAGGAATAATGAATTGAAATGGAAAGAGCAGTACCTTTAAATTTTCTCATCCAGAGTTAATGTGAAATGGTAAGTGAGTATCTCATGCTCCAAGGCTGCAATCAGACTTTGGCACTTATGAAATTCTGTGATAATGGAAGTGTGGTTTTGCTTGAAGATTTAAATTTGTAAAAAATAAATGTAAATTTGTGTTGCTGCTTTAGCACAAGTACTTATGGAAATATAATCCTGACACCAAATTTGTTAATGCTAATGTTGTTTATTTCAAATTTCAATTAATGTGTAATTTTTTCATATTCCTGTCCATAAGAAAACAACAATTTTCCATGGTTTCCCCCAGGACTGTTGGGGAATGGGAGATGTAACTTGGATACAAACTCTTACGATCTACATAAAAGATAAAATTAGTCGAATCACTATCAAAACTGGTTGGTTGAAACTGCAAATTATTCTGAGTTTTTAATAGCTCTTCCATGGTGCAAGTGCTTTCATAGTGCAGTGGCTAGTGTGCCTGGCTATGAATCCACAGGCCCTATTTCAAATTTAGGTTGAGGCAGATGGTACTCAGCTCACCTGACTGTTCATCATTTCTTTGAGCTGGTTTATAAATGGGCAATTTGGAGAACCTTTGGGAAAGTAAGTTGAAGAAACCTGGATATCACAGTGGCCTTGATAAGAGATGTCATTCACTACAGGCACAAAGGCTAGTGAGACAAGGATGAGCATTTGTAGGGTATGCCTCCAACTTTACCCTTCATAATACAGTGGATCCTTGGTTACTGAACACCTCCCTTTTTGAAAAATTGTTTTTTTTTTGACAAAACTTTGAACTCGTTATTGCTTCGGCTGCTGTACCATAATTCAGTTCTAGAGAAAAGTTACTTGATTTCAAATTTTAAAAGACATAGCAAAAGCTGCCGTTTATTACTAATTTAGTTTCTATAAATATTTACTTTGTTTTTATATATTTGGAGGAGAGACACAGAGTGTAAGACAGTAATTCAATCTTTGAAATAATGTAAATGTGATCCCAATGAAAAGCTTCGATGTAAACAAACAGTTTTTGGCACTTAGAAATTATCCCAAGCCCCCTGTGGCTCTCTCAATGACCCTTAATGTCATCAATACTGCACATCTGCATTTTTCTAGTAGCTATTTCCTGCAGCAAGATGTCTAAGTGTTATGATCACCTTCATTTTGGCAGTACATGGGTTGCTCCTCTCTGTGTCCCTCTGTAAGGCTTCCTTCACAAGATTGGTGACAAAGAGAACACCTGCATGGTCTAAAAACAATTTTCTGATGAGTTCTGTCACTAAGTTTATTCAATATATCCTTTCCGGATAAATAATTTGTGAGCTGGAGATGTTGTGAAGCAGCCATCTTGGCTGTGGGAGCATCTGTCAAGCTAATAAGACAGGGTAAACTACTGTCTGGGAATGGATTAATCCATTTTATGTTGATTCCTATGAAGAAAATAGTTTTAGCTTTTGAACATTTAGGATTTTTAATGGTATCCAAGAATGAATAAATATCTAGAACTGAGATTCCACTGTACTAAGTTTGCAGTAGGTTTACAGGTTTTCATGGTTCTATCTGATAAAGTTCCTTTTCAAGGATGAGGGTGAGGAGCAGTGTGGGAACAAAAGAGGAGGAGTGAGGCCAGCAATAACAGGGTGCTGAATTGTGGCCAGTAAAGAAATCACAGGAAAAGAAGTTGGAGGTTGCTGAGATGCTGAGATGAGAATATTAAGGTGGATGCTTGGAGTGACAAAAAAGGAAAAAGTGAGAAATTATTTTAGTAAGAGGAACAGCCGAAGTAATGGAAGTGACAAAGAAAATACAAGAGAGGAGAATGCAATGGTTTGGTCATAGAGTGAGTGGAGAGGTGAAAGACAGAGCCTAATGGAGAAGACTAGTGAGGAACAGCAACCCACATAAGAACATGGGAGCAGATGCAGAAGAAGAAAAAGAAGAATCTGATAAAGTTCCTGATCTTACTAGCTCTCTCTGTCACTTGGAATGCCAGGATTGAAGGCTTCAAGGAAAGTGAAATATATGTTATGCATTTTCACAGCATGTGTATATCTTTCTTATACAACCTTTTGGAATGTCATAGAAGGTGGAATAGATCTTTTTGCCATGAGAGGCCTCACATCCTTACTAAGGATCAATCCTCCAATAAGGAGGCATAAAATACAGCACCTTAGATACTGGCTCACAAGATTGGGAGTGCATTCTACTGTTGATGCATATGTATTTTGTTATGGCAGTAGGCAAGGGGCAGTGTTAACTTGAGTGTTGGAAAATACTGCCAGGAGGAAGGAGAGTTACAGAAGCTGTGTGAGTCTACTATCAGGGTGGCACTCAAATGGCCTTGAGAATAAACGATGCTGATTGGCTGATGTGCCTGTAAAAAGACAGTGATCAATGGTGAGGTGAGTGTGAGGTGATAAAAAGCCTTGCAGGAACCCAGAAGCAGAGACTCTGTCATGTTCAGCCACAGTTCCTGTGTCACACTTGGAGATGTGTTTGCCTCCATGCCCATGTTTGGCTCATACATGTTGGGATGCCAGGTTCTTGCCCTGAGCAGCTGTGCTGAGACTTGTAGTGGTGTGAGGCTTGTGGTGACCAAACCTGGCCTTGTGTGCTCTGCATGTGTGCTGCACTTATGACTCTGTGCTCTTCCTGGTGTGAGTATTGGTGCCTGTAGTGATCTACAAGTCATATTAACTGTTCCCTGTTCTCTAGTTAGGAAATATATGCTTGTGCTTTGCATGTAGTTTTTGCATGTCCTTGCCTCACGCTCCATTACTATGTCAATCCCTGGGAGTTGTTTCCACCTGCATTGTGGTGCTTGGTGACAGAGCAAGTGCTGCCCTGACTACTCAGTGTGAGTTGCTGCCTGCCCAGGTAAGAGTGTGGCTGGTCAGCTGTGGGCAGTGGTGTAATAGGTGGATGCCAAAACAATATAACATAGAAATACTCCAAATGATGAGATCTGCAGCTTGGGACCAGTTAAAACAATGCTATTTATTTTTTAAAGCTGCAAATGAAGCAAAGATAATTTTGAAGTTACAAATGAGGTGTACTAGAGGCACTGTGGCAAGAGTGTACTACTCACAACACTGCCCTCAGCTTTCCTTGCTATCAGGCTGACTCATTCTTGTGTAGATGCTTTTTATTATCACTCCACAATTTTTTTTATCATTGATTTCTTACCTTAACGACGGTCTTCTGTCCTTAGCCACCACTCCTATATTTTCAACCAAAAGATGTCAGTGACTTCAAAATACAACTACTAGGGTAAAATTTCAGTAAACAGCATCCTGTACCTTTATTAGAAAGCATGTTGAGGGCAATGTCCCTAAACATGGTGTTGGTATGTACATTCTGAACTCTATGAATTTTGTAGAAATTAACACCAACATTCCCAACATCCTCGCTATTCACCTAACAGACTTTGATACATGTGTAATTTCAGTGTATCGACCTCCATCTTACACTTCACTTGACAATTTATTTATTTATTTATTTTTTTGCTTAAAGAGATCGTCCTTACGGGCGATTTTAATCTACCGTCTGTAAAATGGAATCGTCAGATTATCCATGCTGGCCTCTCCTTAATTGAGTGATTGTTTTATGACTGCTTTGTTTCCTTAGGACTAACCCAGATAGTTACTGAACCAACATACTACCCATCTGGCAATATTATTGATTTAATACTCGTTTCTGATATTGATGTTTTTTCACCATTTCCTAACTGTGGCCATAGTCCAATACTAACTTCTTATTTTTTTCCAAGATCCCCATAGCAGTTCCAATTCCTCATTAATAAAACTATAGCACCATGAAAATTTGTGGACTTGAAAACCTAAACTATACTATGAGACTTAAGACTTTATTGTCTATTAAGGGGAGACTACTGAGACATGACTTAATTTATTATTGAAAAATTTTTCATGGTCTTTCCACCCCATCCCTTGAAATTCTTTTCCCTTGCCCACCTTATCCAGGCACTAGAGGACACCACCTAACAATTCCCCACACAGGGTCCTATCTTGAAATATGCAAATGATTTTTCAGTTTAAGATGCATATCAATTTGGAATGTTTCACCCAACTCTATTGTACCTATCACAACTTTGGCATCATTCAAATCGATTTTGTCTTGTCATCTTAGAGATCTGCTATATGATTATTACTAATTCAGCAACTTGCATCCTCACTCCCCTCACTATGTCTCACTGGATATACTAGTGTCTATCTCTTTTAGCTGCTATGATGCATTTTCCAGTCATTATATCTCAGTGCTTTACTTGGACTGGCACATCAGCAGTGTGTGGTTTCCTTACTTCCTTCCTGGGTTGGTTGGGATTTGAGAAGCCCACCAGGTAAGAATACCAGGTAAGTAGTGTAAGAATAGCAAGATCTTACCCATACCACTGTATAAACAACTGAACCATTACAGGGCCAAATACATTACTACATTAGTTTATATATTATCTAAAAACACAATGAAATCTATCAAAGTGAACTAGTTTAATCTTAAAATGCAAAGGGTGATCAATTTTCTGGTGCAGTATAAAACCAATAAGAATTAATAAAACTCATGAATACAAGACCAAGAAAAAGATCCTGCGAATAACTAGCCTGCAAGATTGCTAATACAGGTAGTTCAAGTTAAAGTGCCACAAAACGTTCATTAAGCCCCAGGAAATATTTCGAAAGTCGTGCATATCATCAGTACTTTTCTTATATCTTCGCACCACATAGTCATTAGTATACTTACTTGTGCCCTGAAGCATGACTTGTCCTCAATGAGTTCTTGTCCTCCGTACATCACCGACATTGTGGATGAACTTTAAGAAATCTCGTTTCACAAAAACAAATCCATCAGAATACCGGATGGAATTAATCACTTCCTGAGACACAGCATTTGTATTGGATGCGTCATCATCCCGCTACGGCTTACACTCTCACCAAACTATCCATTTATAGGTTGCTCGAACTCAAAAACTTCCAATGTCAGCTGTTTCTGGGTAAAAGTTAAACTCCAGACAGAGCAGCGGGCTACCCTCACCAGTTTTAGTGTGGCGGTATGGTGCCCGGTACAGACTCCAGCCAGGGACAGAACAGAGATGAAACTTGGAAAACAAGATAAATTTAGCTAAACAAGACATAGAGAAAGAAAGAAATACATAGATTGACTGATTGGAAATGACAGTGACAAAATATAAATGACAAAACTATGAATTAGAAGTGAGAGAGTGATTTTAGTTCAGTAGACGGCAAGTGAAAGTAAAGCAGACGAGCAACAAGTGGAAGGGGAGGGCGCAGAAAAAAAAAAGTAGATCAGCAAAAGTAATAGATATATAACCATAGCTAAGAGTCCCCTGAAATTTTACATCAGAGAGGATCGGAACGGACGCACTGTATTGTCGCCACCAACTTCTACCATACTGCAAGACTCCAGCCACAAAGAACCTGCGAATTAATGTAATAGGAAGCGAGTCCAAGGCGCAGGCTGACCCATATTCTGGTGATCGATTGAATCAATAAAGAAGTCAAAGGTGTTAGTGGGTCATGGACATGTTGCAGGGAGAGGCGTTGTCACGACAGCTCTCTCATCAGTCTCATGGTAACGCCCTCCCAAGAGTAATTTTGTATGAATAAGTGGTGTGTGTGTGTGTGTGTGTGTGTGTGTGTGTTCTGCCTCTGTTACTTGATCGTATGGGAATGTACTCGTATATATGTAGATGGACGTTATTGTCATTACATGATTACCTTCCTTCTGCATTGCTCAGTCTTACCGCGATTAGCTTGCTATCTGCCAAATACGACAGACAAGCAGACATATAGGTAGCTAGACACACAGCTACACAGATAAAAATCAGTCTTTAATATTGATCTCGCGTATTATCTGTATTTACTCTGTTTGAAATACGTCAATACATATGTAAATTTTACTATAAATCTGATAAAAAAGGTGATAGAAAAAAACTGATTAAGGTAGATGACTGGAACAGAGACGTTATTTGGTGATTGTAAGTGCGGAGAGAGAGAGAGAGAGAGAGAGAGAGAGAGAGAGTCGACAAAATTTAAATTCTTTAGTTGACAGTAATAAACGGTATACAGGTCCCAGATCCACGAAACGGTTGCTACTTAATATTCTGCGATCGGCCCGAATGGCATAACTCCGCTCTCCCAGCAACCGGGTTGCTATCTCCAACAGGAAGCAGATCAGCCTGTTACTGTGCTCTAAACTGGCACCGCTCAAAGCCTTAACCCAAAGCTACAAAAACACTAGCTTCCTTGTCTTACTAACCTGATGAGCTACATTTATAGATAGTGATGAATGAATATAGGTAGATATATTATATACAAGGACTGGTATGTGTAGTTCTACAGTTATTCTTGAATGTTATATTCTTATGACAACTTGAATTTCCGTAGCGGGTGACCATCGTGGCGCCCAGTAGATCACCGGCAGCCCGCTCACTCAGCTCCGCTCATGGGTGATACAAGAAAGACTTACAACATGGAAACCGTTTTATTTGAGAAGGACACAAAGAGGCAGTCAGTGTTGCACCTCAGGCAGCACCCTTGCCCTCCCCTTCCTCGCTCCCCAGCCACTTCCACCATAAGGGGCCCCAGGGACTCCTCGCGCGCGGGGAAATACAAAAGTTCTCGTGACCTGAAATTTCATCAAGAAAGGAAGAGTCGGGTGTTGTTATTGTCATGTATGGGTAATGGGGTTACCAGAGCGGGGGATCGAGGAGCGATGGGGCGGTGGTGGAGTGGCGGGTGCCGGGGGCGGGAGAAGGGGCGTCGGGGCTCCGGGGCCAAGACAACAGAGCTCGCCCTTCCCTACTCCAAGGAGAAAGAAATGTGATATGTAGGGAAATATACAAATAGTTGTGTTGGCTGACAGTGTTCAAGGATTGGGTGGGGAGGGAGGGACTGAGGGAGGGAGTTGTTTAGGTCGCTTCAGAGAGAGAGAGAGAGAGAGAGAGAGAGAGAGAGAGAGAGAGAGAGAGAGAGAGAGAGAGAGAGAGAGAGAGAATTATTTTTTTTATACCCACTTATGACCGACAATACATAGTCTGTGTAAGATGAGCATTTTCTTCTCATACACTGTACATCCGCTGGAGTCAAGGAACTGTCGGGGCGGTGGAGAAGGTGGAGGAATGGAGGACAAAATTTACAAGCCTGGCCTCTCGGACCCGGCTGACTTGAGGGAGGAGGTCTGCAGAGGCATCAGGAATCTTTTAAGAACCGAGCCTGCAGAAGGTGTAGTAATGGTGTTTCGGGTTCGGGAGGGGAAGAAGGGGCAACTATTGTCATGAGTGAGGAAACAGAGTATATATATATATATATATATATATATATATATATATATATATATATATATATATATATATATATATATATATATATATATATATATATATATATATATATATATATATATATATAATTTTTTTTTTTTTGTCATTTAGATCGAGGACCAAAAATAATAGAGGAACGTACGTACAGTCGTGGTCAGAGGAAGAGTAGTTTTCTGTAATAACTTCCACTGTGTTTTGCCTTTTTTACTTCAATCTCAAGTCCTCTGATTCGCGTACAGTCTCCATGCCAAGTCTGACATTTGGTAGATTCTTATCAGATCACGGGACTCAGGGGTGAGGAAAAGCATCAAATACAGTGGACGCAGAGGGTTTCTCGACCTATGACTAGAGCTGTACGACACTTTGGTGGTCATGTAGGAAGAATCAAGCTGAGGTACTTGGTTGGTAACACTGGAACTGTGGTAGGTAGTACTGTAAGTAGGTATGTACTTAACAGGCGGATTTGAATTTTGGGAGACGAAGAAAAAAACAGGAACCGAACAATAAGCCAAAAGTCACAGAAAACGATATATAATCAGTTGGGGGGCAGGGTTGGAGGTGCGTGACTGGATTTGTAGTAACGGGAGGACCAGCCGGGCGGGGGTGGGCGGGGGCAGTGGGGTTTTGGCACATCGGGACCAGACTGAGGTGGGGGAGGAGACGGGCGGGCGGGAAGGCGGGCGGGCGGGCTGGGGAGGAAGGGGCACTGGATGGGCGGTGTGGGTTGGATGGGGTGTAATGTGGAGGGAGGAAGGAGCTGGAAGTTATCGTCGGAATATTTACGCAACAAACTGAAATACTGAGTCGTCACATGGAAAGCCTCCTCATCCACGGTGTGTGTGTGACCAGCCGGGTGGCGGGGGAGGCTGGAGTGGGCCGCTTGGATGCAAAACAAAGTAACCGATGACGGGGGGAAAAAAGAGAAGGTTTGGTCCACTCCACTCCCTGGACCGATAAATTAACACACTGATATGTACAAAGCACAATCATTTCACCGTAGCCACTGAGTACACTAACATGAAAAGCAACTATCATGATTACTAATAGCCCTGATATTCTTTTTCTCCTCATTACACCTCTAATACACATGTTCCATAGTCAAAAATCTTACCTTTGTAAATATAAACAACAGATGCATTCTTTTAAACACTCTCATATACATAAAATCAGCTGCAAGATGGTGAACAATGGTGTGTATTTACAGACAAGAGAGCAACATAACCTCTATCCCCCCAGCACAGGCAGCGGGGCTAGTGGTGCTGCAGCGGGGGACTAGGGAGGGAGCTATACAGGAGGGGAGGGCGCCGACGGAGGGGGAGGGGAGGGAGTAGTGGCGTCATCACCTAGGAAAGGATGCTAACTGCTTCAATGCATCTCCAATGGTTTTGCTGCAAGTCACGAAAAATGGTCTCTAGTACCTTAACCATAACACTCCTAACGACAATAAGGCTAATTATTATTATTATTATTATTATTATCATTATTATTATTATTATTATTATTATTATTATTATTATCATTATTATTATTATTATTATTATTATTGTTACCATTCATCAGTAATATTTAGAGTTTATTTATTCATTTATTCGTTATTCATTATTATTATTATTATTATTACTGGCATTATTACAACATATCGTGGTCTTGATGACGATGAGAACTTTGTTCCTGTATACAGCATTATATTCATTTATTTATAATTTATTTTCGTTATTCCAAAATGTTTTGATTATTATTATTTCTATTTTTTCGCTTTTATTTTAAACAGAAGACATTCAAGCAGGTTCCACCCTCCGAGGAAGAAAGCATGACAATATCTGCAGAATTTGTGAGAATCCATGACATTTCAACCCCACAACCAGCGGGGACAAGGCGCTCAGTGGGGGAGGGGCGGCACTCCTTACCATTCCTCTAAGGCGCAGGGCGGGGAGGACAACCGCACTCACACCACACACAGTCAACCAACCTCACGCCTCTCACTCAACTCATCCCGCGCTGGGCCGACTCACACCGACACACCACGCACACCCAACCACCATGCAGTCTCTCTCTCTCTCTCTCTCTCTCTCTCTCTCTCTCTCTCTCTCTCTCTCTCTCTCTCTCTCTCACGCACCAGGAATAGAAACTCCACACCACACCACACCATACCACACGATGGGTCTAGCCACACCCAGACCACGCTGCACCCCAACAGTTGGCTTCTGAAACAAGTAGCAACATCTCACAATCTAACTGCACCCCTAACAACAACTTTTATCACCTTATTGTAGTACACTATGAATGAATACACAATAATACTTAACGAAATGACTTCCTCACACCACACACAGGCAAGCAAGTGCAATTTGTAACACTTAATGTAGCTCTGACCACTCTATTAAACCTGTGCAGCGCTCACGCCACAGCTTCAGTCTAAATATATTTGGCCAGATAAACATACCAGCTCATTGGGGGTGATTCTATATCTCACACACAGGTCTGACACGAAACAAAGTTTTTTTTTGTGTTTTTACAAGTACGTTTTCATAATATTAAGCAACTGTATAATTTTATACTCTTAAAATACAAACAGTCATTCACAAGAGGCTCAGCAGTTGTCTCTGTGTTGAGTGTGAGTATGGCTGCCACCTCAGTAGAGAGCCCATGTACTGTACCGGACATGCAAACACTACCATAGTGCAGGTACTACAGACACTGGTCGGTGCTGGGCCGGGAGAGGGACAAACGCCTGCCGCCGTGACCCGATACTCGTCTTGAAAAATGTTCTCGATGGGGGAAGGGGCCACAAAATTTTAAGGGGTTAATTACAAGAGATCACACCAAGCACCTACGGAGGAGTGATTGTGCTCTTTCTGATATGAGAGAACCGGAACCCTGTAGAGTTATTCACCTTGGGTTGGCTGACTACGGGTATTATATTGTATTTTTCAGGAAATGACGGTCTGAGTGACGAATAACTTGAGGATTCTCGCTTCAGGGTGACTCAAGCCGAGTGCCGGGGTGCTCTGCTGCCTTGTTGCCGTCCTGTGCACTCTCAGCAGTGTTCTAACTTCTCATTATTGCTACAAACATATGCGACTGAATGGAAGGAGGAGGGAGGCCTCGTTTCAAGGAGGTACATTCCCACCTGTGAGGAGAGCATCCTAATTCAGCAGATTAATGGAGAACATAATAACAGTGAAAACAAGGCAAGTAATGAGTTGGTAGTTTTACTTACGCCCTTGATTAGTAATACTAATCAATGTGGAACAAGAAGGAAGGGCTATGGATGTAAAGCCATAGGAAGCTCTTCAACTATAAAAATGGTGCAAATGAACGTGATATTATACACTTTTGTAAGAAATAAACAAAACAAATCTAGGTGCGTCTGCAAAAAGGTGTTAGCTTCACCTTATCAGCTACTGAGTTCAAATTCACAAGGAAATGGAAAGTTGAAATCTGCACTCAATAAATTTTTCCATTAACAAGAACCTTTCTCATTCTTGAAAACAATAATAACGAACAGCACTCCAAAGATGATGATGATGTCAGTGGCTGTGGTTAAGCTGAAGGGGAGCCAGCCAGTGGGGTGTGAAGGCGGAACCAACGTGGTGGTGGTGGCGACCGGCTGGTGCTTCACACAGCTACCCAAGACAGAGTTCCTCCCTACATTCATGAACAGCCTAGAGTGTGCGTGATTGTTTACTTTTAGATACATAACATCTCGATTAAGAGCGGCGACCATTAGCAGACTTTGGGATATCATGGGAGTGGGAAAATCAGGTGACAACAGATTCCTATACGCAGTGCCAAACCTGAGTATTGGCTGCCTGGAACGCAGCTTTAGTTTTCTGAGTGTTTGGTATAAGTTGAAGAAATGGTTCATGCAGATGGTGACTGGCTTGTTGGTGGAGACTGGACTACACAAACAGCAGCTACCTTCAGTACTGTGTGAAAAATAACTACAAAAGAAGAAAAAACATCAGGAAAACCCAACAAGCCAATGTATTCTTCAAGTACTGGTGGAAATGCATTACTGTCTTCCTGGCTTCTGAGGTAAATACAGCGTTCAGACCGATGCCGGCTTAGCACTTCCGTCTCGGCGTGGCCAGTGTACAGTAAGATTGAAGTAACGGTATTTACACTTATTTTGTTTTAAGGTTTTTGATGTCTTCATCACTGGCCTACAAACACTGGTGGACATGATCTAGCTACTGCTGCTTGGCTCAGTAATGTAACCATGGTGTGGACTGCCTCACTCGCTCGCTCACACTGACCCTACACAACTATACGGAAATGTGGATGATCTCAAGGTATTTTTTTCACAGTATTCTAAGTATAAAATTATTAAATAGACTAGAAGCAAAAGAAAATGTACATATAAAAAATTTGACACCATTCAAGTACAAGAGCACTGCAGAAGTGTGAGTGCAACCCTGTCAACACTGATAAAGGAATGAAGGAATATGGCATCTGGTTCGCTCATCCGTCGTCTGTCGTTCCTTAAAAGTACATTTGGGCAAATACTATTCATGCATTTCACTTAACCACACAAAGATGTCTGAAAGGCAGTTGAACTGACAAAGCACCAAAACTCGTGCATGCAAGCTGAGGTCTTCGTGGCCCCGGCAGCGACACCGTCCACGGCGCGCATGACCACGACTCCGGAGCACCAGACACTGCCAGCACGCCGGGCGCCGGGCTGGGCACTTCCTGCGCGGCGGCAGTGCTTAGACGCACCCAGGTTGTGCAGTGGGGGGAGCTTTTGTGACCTTGGTGAAGGAAGATGGAGTTCCTGGTATGATGTTCGGTACAAACATGACCACAGTGTCCGGGTGACCTTAGGGTAACGGCGCAGTGTGCCAGGGCTGACGCGAGGGTCGTGAGTTACCTCGGAGTCTAATGGTCCCGATGGACTCTGGTGGTGTAAGTAATGTCAAAACTGCATCATGTGACTGTACTGTTTAGCTTGTTTAGGAATTTCATTGACTGGATTATTTTTTTGCTGCTTTTGAAGGCCTGAGGCACTCATGCGCCCAGCAATTGAGGGAGATACACCTCATGCTCTGTATGGCTCCTGGAGTGACAGTAGAGTTACAGGAACAGTTGATGATGTCAAGGAAGATGATAGATATTAGGCATCCTTGGCAGAGATTTGGAGTAATGCTACACAGCTACTTTTGTGGATTAAAGGGATTTCTAGGCGGGTAACGTCCCCTTTGGCTGAGGTTACTGAATGACTGACACGGCATCTAACGTCACTTGTCAACCTCAGCCAATGATCACCGTGAATACCGTCACCGCCAGGTCAGCCGGGGTCAGGGCTGCAGCACGCCGGGTAGCATCAAACAGTGTCTGGTACTCTACCTCACAGTCTGCATGGGAAACATCGGGCGTGAGGGAAATGGAAGCCATCTGGCAAGTAGTTTGCACCGCCGTTTGAATACTCTCAACACCACAGACTACTGGGGCAGCGCAGACACTTGGCTCCCCGTCTGCTGACTCCAGTGTCCGCACTCCCACTGACTACAAGCTCTTGGCAGTTTATCTAGTGATAATATTTGACATCTCCACTGAGACAATATATTAAATTAAAAGTTTGTGGCAGTGATTTGTAACACAAGTTGCATAAATCCCGCAGTGGCCTCGTCCCGCAGGCGGCGACCGAGGGTAATGCTTAGGCTTGCCCACAGCTGTGGTGTTGTGTCCCCAACAACCTCTTGTATGCACATCCCAATAACACCTTCCCGTTGTCTCCAGTATAGGTGGCCCTCACCTGCCCGAGTAATTCCACGTATTGATGCCAATACCCAGCGGCCACCACAGACTTGAGGAGGCTTTGGAACTTCCTTGCAACAAGTGATGTTAGGGATTCAGCTAATTTCTTCTGGGCTGCAACTAGTGCTATTTTAGGCTTTACTAAACACATCAGAACCTCGCCCATCGTCAACATGGCTGCAGCCAGCTAACTGGGCTCTGGCCAATTTCACGGAGACTTGGAGAGCAGCGACAGATTTACGAGAGAGCCATCGTACAGACCAAAGATGCTGGACCTAAGGTGGCATTACTTCCTTGTACACAACCACAGAACTCAACACTCAGAGGACCTGCTAGGGCGTCCCAGTGACCAAGGAACTGGCTAGCTGGACGCCGTCTCGGCCCCGTCCTTATCCTCCTCGGTCTCCGTCTCCGGGTCGAGGCCGCGGGTGGCAGTGAGGGTTGACGCCGCCTCCGAGGACCCTGCTGGCAGGGAGCTTGTCGGAGCGGCGGTAGTGGATGGCGGGGACGTGATGGAAGAGGTGGGTGTGGAGGTGGTGGAGGTAGAGCCGGGGGCAGAGGGCCCGCTGGCTGCTCCACTCCCGGGATCTCCACCTGAGCTGGTGGTGGCCATTGCCCCGAGCACCAGCTTGGGCCGGAGATTAACAGGAGGATTCGGGGAGGAGTCGCTCTCTGAGCCTGGGGACTGGCTGGTGGGCGTGGTCCGGGGTGTGGTCCTGGGTGTGGTCATGCGGCTGCCGGGACCCCCGACCTTCCGCCTCCCCGGGTCCAGGTGCGAAGGCCGCGCACTCCGAGCATTCGCTGCTTCCGCTTCCCGAGCTGTCTGGAACAAACAGTGTAACAGAGTCCGCCAGAGGGGGACACCACCCTTCTTGATGCTCCCCTCCAATGCTCACCTCACTTTGAACTTAGAATTAGGAACTTAGCTTACGAAACCAAGAACTTGATCTATAAAGCCAAAGGCACTTGCAGTGTATTCTTAAGAAAGATATTACAGTATTTCAATATGGAAATATCGTTTACACGTATCGTTAATAGTTAGATATATTTTCATTGATCAATTGATAATTCTCGCTATCTGGTAAGTGAGTTATATTTAGTCTACATGAATGGTTGTCACGGAATGCAATAACTTTGGGTGGTGCACAACGATACAACAGTGACATGATGAAATGTGAAATTAATTTTGAAAACTTTTTGTACTATGTGTTGAGTGCACAAAGAGGCTAAGAATGATAATGTTATAGTGAGTCTACTTTCACGTCAAGCTTTATTCAACTATTCTTACACTGCATTATCTTATATAATATACACACTGCAAAAAATAACTAATCTAATCTTAAAAGTGCAAATCATACATCATCTTATTTACAGAATATTACAGGGCAGGCACACACACACACACACACACACACACACACACACACACACACACACACACACACACACACACACACACACACACACACACACACACACCCGACTATCATGTTGATGCTTCTATACACCGTCGGCTGTACTGAGTGTTGTTGACAAAAGCAGTTCACCACCACCATGGCGGGGCGGTTGGTGGTGATGGCCACTGTGGGGCAGCGCGGCGCGACCTGCCGTCTTGTACACACTGTTTTTTGAGGAAACTGTGATTTCATGCATGTTTCAAAGCTTATGCGTGATCGCTTTCTGCAACACACGAGTTATCTACAGGATGAAGCATACTTATGACAGGCAAACGATAGAGGTTAAGAATGCACACTAAGAAACTCTCTTGCCAATCACACTGTATACTTTGTAGCATTCCTTGTTCCCGGTATTCCGTCCCTAGTACTTATGAGCGACGAAGTACAAGATAGGGAATGATATCTGTCAGGCAGCCGTGTTTACTGCCCGGGGGTTAAGATGTCAATTAAGCTTCCAGTGACTTGAATTTTGTTTAGTCCTCTTGATGGAATGCAATAAATGTTGCAGGAATGAAACAGTGTGCAATAATATCTCAAATATGGATTATGTATGTCTCGGAACTTGGGTCGAGTAACGGGCATAAGACATCTGTTCGTTAGGTACATAGCTGAAAAATCAGTGAGGTATTCTGCAGGGCAGGGCAGCTCACCGCTTCCCTTCACGCTCGAGCCTCAACGCTCGCTCCTCACAACGGATACATGACTGAGTGTGAGTGTGTGTGTGTGTGTGTGTGTGTGTGTGTGTGTGTGTGTGTGTGTGTGTGTGTGTGTGTGTGTGTGTGTGTGTGTGTGGGCTCGGACTAGAGTCCTATTGGATAAACCTTGTAATAGCTACCGTAGGATGGTCGCCCTAATCCATGCATAACACCTTGGCATGATAGCGTCATCTCGCACTGGCGTACATAAGGGAGGCACAGCGCACGGGGCGAGGTGAGGGAAACTACTAAGGATGCTACAGTACCGCTCCCTACTCCTTCATCACCAGCATCTACGAGGAGCTTGGCTTATGTAGGTTAGTTGTACCTGAACGGCCAACATACTTGTACTTGTCCACATGCCCAGGAAATCATGGCAATTACTCTCCCTCGGTGAAACAAGCTCATTATTGGTGCTTTCTGTACTCTGAGTTGCATTCGGGATACAGTACAAGGGAGGAGAGAAAGCCTACATTAACTTGGGTGTCTTTGGCATGTCTGTAGCAGCTTCCTAAGTATAGTCATGGTCGGAAGTCAAGTAACAAGCTGCCGCACTCATGTCCAGAATGTTTTGCGTTTTCCCTCCACCTTAAGTTGTCTGATCTGCTGACAGTCTCCTTACAAAATCTGATTGATAGATTCTTAGTAGATCAGATGATTTAAGACTGAGGGAAGACTGAAAACAGGGAAAAGGAGTTCGTTATGTTACTTGACTTCTGACCGTGACTGTACGATACTTTATAGTTTAGCACGATACGCTTGACATGGCTAAGGCCCATATTCAGAAACGCTTAGCTCTCTCACTACGACTATTTTCAAAGGCCACAAAGATGATTAACCGGGTTCTCAAGACTGTTTCTTCCTTTAGTTTTGTAGAAATCTTGTTAATTTGTCACTAAAAACATCCTTTAAAACCCGTATTAGAGCCTTCTGAAAGTAGCGAAGGTGTTGCACAGAAGTGTTTCAGAATCTGGGCCTGAAAGCGAGTACAAGGTGACGTGGCATGGCTCACTTGGCGTCCCCGGCACTGGAGGACCAGCTGCCTCGCGCCTCTACCAACTAGCTAGTATCTCTTTACATACTAACACTCTTCGGATCATCAACCTCGTGAGTCTGTGAAGAGAAATCCACACACAGCCACAATTTAATAGGAGTTCAAGGTAGATTTATCTAAAAAAAATAAGATAAAAAAAAGTTAAAATAATTTAAAAAGATACAGAACTCGATAAAGATTCAAGAAGAATGGACAGATTTGTGCACACGCAAGGAGTAAACTAAAGTGAATGAAGCAAACAAGTCGTATAAAAGGAAGCAAACCTAGAAAGAAAGAAAAATGCATATTGTAATGAGTTAAAAGTAAACTTGTCTAAATTGGTAGGTAAAAAACTTAAATATCTTAAAAATAAATAAAACAAAGCTAAAATAAAGAGAAAGAAAAGATACAACAGATAAATTCACATAACCACATCTTAATAAGCAGGAGTTTAAGACAGACTGAAAAAATCCTGAAAAAAAAGGTCAAACGAAGTAAAATTAAATAGTACAGAGACAAAAAATAATTATCTAAACGTAATGGCTAAAATAAAAATAAAGTGAAGCAGAAATAAGAACACAGGGAAATAGCACTGTAAAATAAAAGTACATATAAGAAAAATCAATACATTGTCAAAAGTAAATTTAGAGAGAGATAAAAAATAAAATAAAATATGAATGATAATAAAATAACCATGAAGAGAGAATAAACAAAAAAGAAAACCACAACTGATGTTATCTTTAAGATAAAAAGGAAACAGTGACATTGGACTTAATTAGCAATGGAATATAAAACAAATCTCTCTCTCCCTCACACACACACACACACACACACACACACACACACACACACACACGTGATACAAATATAAGCACATTAATATACAACGCATGAAATAACAACATATGAAAGAAAACAATAATAATACAAAGGAATGTCTTTTTGTGTGAGGAAGCGAGAAAAAAAAAAACAATGCAGGAAGGATAAGAAGGAAGAAAAGAATAACTAGTGATTGGCAGGAATAAAATAAAACATGAAAGAAGGAAGTAGGGGTACGGAGGTATGGAGTACGGAAGGAGAAATGAAGGATAAATGTAGGTGTGAAGGAGGAAAGTACGAGAAGGTGAGAATAATGAATGAATGAATGAAGGAAGGAAGGAAATTAGGGAAAAGAAAGACAAAAAAAAAGAGTGAAGGAATGAAATGAAAAGAAAGAGAAATGAAAATGCAAAATGAGAATCAAGAAAGTGAGGTAAGAAATGACAGAAAGGAAGAAAGAAAGACAGAGAAAAAAGATAAAAATGAAGAAAAGAAAAACAAACAAACAAACAAACAAACAAACTGAATGACTGACTGATCAAGACACAACAACAAAGAGACAACACACACAAAAGACCATAAGGAAACAAAGTGAGGCGACAAGAAGCGAAGACAAGACGAGGAAGACATTACCTGACTTGGAGGGCCAGAGGTCGAGAAGGAACTTGAGAATACTAATAGGCTGGTGGAAGTCCATGGGATCCTCACTCTCACTTTGCAGCATCAACACAGGCCCGAAACAGATGGCCAGGTTCTGTGTGGTCATCTTGTTGCGCTCAGACTGACTCGCCACCAGCCGCAGGTGATCCATCAGCAGGAACAAAGTCATCTGAGGAGGAGGGGACGAGGCACGTGTTGACGGTGAAGGAAGAGTTTAAATGAGTGAAGGAAGTGGTGAAAGAAGAGTTTATATGAGGAAAAAGAGGGGGAGTGGTTTGCGTGTTTGGTTCTAGTGTTATTTGCAATGATGAAATAAGAGTTTAAATGAGGAAAAAGAGGAGAGGCGCGCATGTTTGGCCATGTTTTAGAGTATTGCAAGAGGGTGAGTGAAGGGTTCAATGAGGAGAGAAAATAAAGAGAGAGAGAAAAAAAAACTTGTTGATTTTATGGATGAGAAAATAGAAAAATAAATGAGAAAAGAGAAGCACTTATCAATGTTAATGGCAGGTGCATAGGCAGAAGGGTTAATGAAGGGATGAAAATAGATGTACGGGTTAAAAATATATGTTGATTTGCTTCAAGAAATGGTAATGATCATGTTATTTACAGCAAGAGGTGCACAATGGGGAATGAAAGGAGAGAGGGAGGGAGGGAGGGAGGGGTTGGAAGGATGAATTAAGTACAGTAAGAGAATTAGGGAAGGAATGAAGGAAGTGGTTAAACGAATGAGGAAAGGAATGAAAAGTGTAAAATTTGCTAAAGAAGGAGGAGGAGGAGGAGAAGGAGGAGAATGGGGGAAAAGAATGTGAACGAGAACGAGGAGAACGAGATCGAGGAAAAAAAAGAAGGAAAAGAACAAAGAAGAACGAGACTGAGAAGAAAAAAGACAATAAAAATAATACAGTAATAACAATAACAACAACAATCTGATCCCACAACAAGCTAAGTATCTACAGTATGGCAGCACCCTCAGTATATCACAAAAATAGAGTGATAGTAACGCAGGCACGACTCACTTGACTCACCCTGTTAACTTTGGGCAAGCAGTCGAGGATGGAGAACATGAGCTTAGCGTTGCCCTGCGGGTCGTCTGGCAGCATGACAGTGAGCGCGTCCACCAGCATCTGATACAAACACTTGGTGAACAGAGGCTCCGGCAACTCCCGCAGGTAGTCCTTCAGGATACCTGCAAGCAAGGCGAGGGTGTTAGTGAGGACGACACAGACACTGACTGCAAGGTTAATGTTATTTATTTATTTATTTTTCTGTGAGTGGCATATTATTATTATTATTATTATTATTATTATTATTATTATTATTATTATTATTATTATTATTTCTTTTTCTTTTTTGTTTTGTTCTTGGTCAGACTCCGTCAGACGAGAGAGAGAGAGAGAGAGAGAGAGAGAGAGAGAGAGAGAGAGAGAGAGAGAGAGAGAGAGAGAGAGAGAATTTTTTTTACTGCTTGACAAGTATTTTTTGTAACAATTACCTATACAGTTGTTTAGACACTTATTTTCTTTCGAGCCACAGTCTCAGAAATAGCTCTCTAGAAAAGACAAAACTGTACTATTCTCACTTTCTGACGACCACAAAGTAAGCCGTATGCTGCCCTTCAAGTTAACAACAACCGCTATTCAGTTTCTCGTTGTATTTTACCTAAAGAATCTTGTTACTTTCTCAGGATATGTTCCTCCACGGTTACATATCAACATTCTCTTGAACTTAACTTTTAAAGTACAGTGTGTCTGTAACAAATAATTTATGGTTGATATTAAACAATTGAACGCCAGAAAACCATACACATACGCGAGCGTCACATTGCATAAACTGGCAACTTGCCCTTTCTCGGTTTGAAAAATCTGCCGGGAGAAAATAACTACATGACAACTTTGATCAGACCCTCATATGTTTTTGAAAGCATAGAGTAGAGGATTCAGTGCTTGAAATATTGACATCATGAAAGTTATCTTTTGTGACAGCTCCTTGCTTCGGTTAACAAAACGGCTGCTTGTTTTAAACAGTGTTCTATTGAGGTGATGTGTGATGCCTGGAAAATGTTCACTAGAATGGTGAAACATTGAAAAATAAGACGCATAACTACTGAAAATGAAAAGACTGTGAGTGCGTTGGTGAAGAAATGCAGCGATGAGGGACGAGAGGATTTTATTAGTCTTCTGGATCCTGAGAAAGTCTTCCTATCTTCCACCACCACCAAGGCCATCAACCTTTTCCAACATGGGGCGGTCATTGATACGAATCGAGACTCAGAATGGTACTGCACATGTCACCTCTACATCACCTCTGCTCTTTTATGTGGACCTCAGAGGAGGCTTGGCGAGTTACAGAAGAATCGTAATTGAGGAAATATCTTTTATAACTATATTTTCTCTCCCTCATTCCTGTGTCACACTGTCCCGGTTTTCTTCCCACACCATTTTCCGAAACTAGGAAAGTTCGGGAACAAAGACAGGGACAGAGTGACAAGAGCGCTACCTTTTCTTTGTGGCTATGTACTCGTAAAAAAATTGTCTGTCATTGGTTGCACTCGTGCTAAACGATTCCCTGTAGCTTACACTGCCACCAGTTCATGGCGGCTGGATAAAACGATACATGATCATACAAAACTAAATGCTATTCTGTCTGAAGCAACACTGTATTTCACACTTGTCCTGTAATTAGCCATTCACTCCATCCTGAGGCTGAATGACAGAACATTTTCCCTAATTGATTCCAAGTGATGAAAAATTAGATATAGTGAAGTATGTTAAAGAAAGTTTTGCTTTACTGAAGTTTTCATCAAAATGGAAGGGTCGCTATCCAAGGCTTGGTACTGACCTGTAATAACATTGATGTCCGGCACGTTGTCTGAGGACAGATCCACCAGGCGAGGATTCCTTTCGAAGGCGTCTCTGAGGAGGCGCTTCTTGGTGGCTGACCCGCACAGCCGGTACAGGCCGATGATGTCCAGGCCCCGCCGCTCAACCTCGGCCACGCAACGGGCGATGATGAGCGGGACTGTGCCGCCGCCAGACTCACGATTGGACACCGTGTCTAGATCCACTCCAAACAAGGAATTTTTGCGCACGCTCGGAGTTCGGAGGAAGGCCTGACGGGGCGGAGTGTAGCGCAGCTTGAGGTAAAGTGTGCCCCGGGGCTCTATCTTTAGTGCGAGTTGATGCAGCGGAGATTCCTTGAGTAAACTCACTAGGTGTACCGAACCCTTATAACATAGTTTATGCCTGAACTGCGGGTCCCACGAGTATATCAAAAAGTCCAGCTCTTTGTTATTTATGAGGTCCAGGTCGAAGGTCTCGTCCCAGTCAAAGTTCAGATCGCCCGTCCTGACCACCGTGCGCGCCTTGTGCACGCGGTCACACTCCAGCACGCAGTACAGGTCCCGGAACTCAGACCGCCCTGCAGCCTTTAGTCCCCGCCCGGCCAGCAGGTGCACCCACAGCATGCCCGACACGCCCTCCGACACCCCGCCCATGTTGCCCACGCCCACTTTGTACTTCAGGAACTCTGAAAGAGAAGAAAAAGATAGATATGCTGTGGGTTTAAAGATACCAAGTTAAAATATATCTTACAGGAACACTGAAAAAATTGCTCTGAAGGCGGGACAGATTCACCATGAGAGTCCCTCGCCGGCGATGACTGGGAGAACAAAATACAGACCCTTAGGCGTCGTGACTATAATGATTGTCAGGTTACGAGTTAATACTGAGGTCTCTGTGTATCTGATCACTACAATAATACTTGGTTAACATAAGGAAAATCAATAAGTGTGTCAAAGCTACTGCATTTAAACATAAGATATAGAAAACCTCTATTCGTGAAGGATGGTGTTTAAAAGCATACCATTTAATTAAATGTAAGACTCTGGTTCATAGCAGCAAGGGAACTGTCAGGCATTCAGGACCACTTGTAAGAGCTACGTAAGATTACTCAAATCTCTTAACAAATGACCTGCACAGAACATTACTAGTCTTTTTATTGTGTGGAAATGCAGGACTTCAAAAACATTACACATTTAGGACGAAAACTGAAGGTATAATTAGTATCCTGTCCTATGTGACGGAAGAAGGGAAGACTGGAGTACCGCCTAACACCGTGCAAGCTTGGCGCAATACTAGATCTGTCACCGCTTGCAAATATTAAAATTACTGCAAATTTTTAAGGGAAACTGAAAAATATAATCACGATTCTGTCCTTAACGAATAAAAGCAATAATGGAGCTCTCTAGAAGCACCATCCCAGTCTCTTTAACACCTCCCTCTTATTGGAACAAAGACACAAGGTTTAGAAGTAGTTACAAATCACACTAAGTAACCTTCGGAGTGCGAGTTAAAACAAAAGCTAAACAAGGGACGAGCTGACCTCCCTAGCTCTCGAATAAACAGGTATACTCGCTCTTTCAGTAAATCTGCAATAAACCATGAATGAATTCCGCTCTGAATTTGTGGTGGAAAAACCGGTAATTAGACAGCCATGGATTTTCGGTGGAAATCATACTACTGGTACGTGTGTGTGTGTGTGTGTGTGTGTGTGTGTGTGTGTGTGTGTGTGTGGAGAGAGAGAGAGAGAGAGAGAGAGAGAGAGATTAATTACCCCACACATACGGGATCGTTTTAAAATATAATATATAACCGCATTTTTAAAAATTCATATCGTAACTATTTTTAAACGGGGATATGTAGACTTTATTTCCATTATATTTTCTACAGTCACGTTCTCTGTCTGGAGTAAAACATCGCACTCACATCTCGACCACTGAGGCGTACCACTAGTCCGCATACGTTTGCAGGAACTCTTGTGCCTAACTTCGAGGTATGAAGAACACTATGGTTGATGCGAGAGAAACAACAAGAATTCATGTATCTGCCCACGTCTAAGGGAAATTAGCTGAATTATGATGCAGCCTCAAGATCATATGGGGGTAGTTAGGTGAGAGAGAGAGAGAGAGAGAGAGAGAGAGAGAGAGAGAGAGAGAGAGAGAGCGCTCCCTTCCTCATCAAGAAACCGCCGTGAACCAGGATCGAATCGCCGTAAACTAGGATCGAACCAGCAACCTTCACGCCGTGAACTGAACGTTGGGTAGTGAAGCTCAAAAATAACCGATACTCATTTCCACTTCTGTGTTCCCTCAATATGAAGTCTTCTGAGTTGCTGAGGACCTGTCAGTCATCAGGTTTAATCAAGAAGCTATCAGATCAGAGGGTTTTGGGAACAGAGCACAACAGAGGTTAGCGCAGCACACCACACTACAGAGCCACCTTGCAGAAGGGGCTCACTCACCTGCGGGGTTGATATCGATGAGTCTGAGGGCGGGTCTGCCTCGAGTCGGTGAAGGGTGAGGAACGCCTCGAGCTTCCTCTAGAGCCGCTCTCATCCGCCGGGACTGACCCTCAAGTCGTCCCAGTTGCCGTGTTGCGCTGCCCGCCGCCCCTACTGCGCCAGGCCCGAGGTGCAGCCGCTGCATGTAGTAGGGCGCTTCCTGCAATGTTGGATTCCGGTTCAGAGATCATCACCAAAATAAGATTGTAAGAAAATCAGAACACAAGGGAATATGCAAGAAGCCAGTAGGTCTACACTTGGCCGTCCATAAGGGTCAGTAGGTCTACACTTGGCCATCCACGTATTCCAGACGGCAGATGGAGGCGTAGAGTGATGGGGTGACATACATGGACAGTCAGCGAAGGCAAGGCAGGAAAGAAAACTACATGAGGAGATGGAATAAGAATTTTTCATGTGATGTCCTGGAACAGACGAACAGTGGCTAGCATAGAGTGAAAGAAGAGGATGGATGAAGGAAACTTGGATCATGCAGCAGGATCACAGAGTCTGGTTGCTGCTGAGTCACAAAAATCGGGAACATGGATGCACAGAAACACAAGTAATAGCTCTGTATATAAAGTACAGCGAAAAAAGAGTACGTTTCACCGGTAGGTCATTATTGCAATAAGGTTTCCTCGATGTATTCTGGCAAATAAAGATGTAGAAGATGTAGCGATGAATGAGAAGCATGGGGAAGAGATGCGTGGCGGTTCAGGAATTCAGGCAAGGGGTGTACGTACGAGTGCCATAGTGAGGCGCCAATACCTGCCACTGCTTCCAGCGTTGCTGTTACGCTGATCAAACTTTCTTATATTAAATTACAAATAAAGTGTAAAGAGCCTCATACATTTGCGTTACAGTGTTATCATTAAAAAAAACTTTTGACACTTGACAAACAAACATACATAGAAAGGAAATTAAATCGGGGAATAGCATACCCGGATGAAACGTAAAAATGCACTTGTTGTCATGATACGTAATAATGCAAGGTGCCTCAAGTCTTTATAGCATTAGAAAGGTGGACTCTTCTCGCTAAATGACTCCCATAATACTTCATATTTAACTTAATTCATACATACTCCTATTTATTTATTTATTTATTTATTTATTTATTTATTTATTCATATCTAAGATTTGCCTTTGTCAAGAGGAAAACGTATTGAAATAATTCTCATGACTGATTCAAGAACCTGTCTCAATGGATAAAGATTAGCATGATCACTCGTATTTTTAGACTTTGTTCCTTCGTAATGATTTCCAAAGTCCATAGACACGATTAGTCAGATTTTCATGGATTTTTTTTTTTTCTGTTAATGACAAAATCCTTATTAAATTATCACTAGAATCATGAACAGTACTCTCCCTTCAAATTCTCTAATGACTTCCACAACAATTTGTTAAAAGGTAGACGAAAAAAGAAGCCAAGACGTTAAAGAATGCCTTAGTTATGCACAGTCCGTATTCTTAAAGACTGAGCTCTTCTCGGGACTGTTTTTAATGACCACACTGATCATTTATACGGTTTTCACGATGTTTTTCTCACTAATGATGTAAAATATTTGCTAAACTAAAACTAAAACAATGAAAAACAGTCTTGAAATTATCTCTTGAAAAGCGGTCGAGATAAAACACCGAGGCATTTAACCCTTCACTGCGATATGCAACAATTCACGACACTAAAAGCAACATGTAGAATCCTTACAAGCATCCACATGAAAGAGGGTGATGAAAAGAATAGATTTTGCAATTTCCAGCTAGTACAAAGTTTGGCGATGGCTGAAGAACAAAAGAAGATGTCTCAGGATTGGTTAGAAATTAGGAAGATGTAACAAACAATAGTGAAAAGATTAAGAATACGCCTCAATAGCTGGAGTGCCGCCGTCAGTTCATGGCATCCCCACCTTACCCAGCAGAGGTCATTGGCCCTCGTCCACTTAGAGGAACATTTTGGGTCCACTCTCTGTTTCCCCCCTTCCCCCTCTGGGTCCTTTGGGTACGAAGCTGTGTGATAGTCGCTGCATCGTAACCACCGCACGTATCCGAGCCAGGCATAAGGGGCGGGATGAACACAAGAAGGGACCGCATTCTCAAATGTTTCGGTGCTTTACCCAGACTACTTTCCAAAGGTTCTAGTTGGAGTTATTGGGGTTTCCGAGGTAGTTTTTATGATTCTAATGATATTATAACAAGGGTTCTGTACCTTCATTAAAGAAAAAAAAAATACACTCACGAGAACCCAACTACTCCTTTCTGCAGCCTCTGAAAATAGTCCTGATCGGAAAACAAAGCTCTTTTTCGATTACATTTGGTCTTCGTGCCAATCAAAGAAAAGCACGTGTCGGACTTACCTACCTGCACGTGACAACAAACACAAAGAAACACTGCTTATTTCCCATTAAGAAGCGGTGAAAAATATTACAGCATGCACCAGCAGCTTCAACACTTCTAATGGCTTTCTAACGAAGACAAAGAAACACCACCGCGTACTGCAGGCCATAGTACCTAAAACGGTCTGCGCAAAAGTACGCCAAAGACCTCACCACCCCTACCATCACTACCACCACCGTGCCCCTGTTACCACCGTTACGAGCACAGTACTCACATCTCTGCTCTTGTCCGTGAGGTTGTCCGCGCTGTAAGTGAACCTCAGGCCTCCCCGCTGGCTTCGGAGCGTCTCGTGGGACTGACGTATCCTCTCGTAGATGGCGCTGGTGGAGGGCGCGCGACTCATCCAGGCCCGGTATTCGTCGGAGGTGAAGATGGAGGGGGAGGAGGGAAGCCGGGCTGCAAACAGGTCATCATGGGTCATTGGAGCATTAGGGGGCATTATTTTTGTCAACTTTACAGCTAGTTCCTTTTCGTGAACAGACCAAGAAGACGTTTTGTTTATTTATTTCATTCGTGTGTCATGTGCGGCACGTGCTTTCACACACGCACACATCCACGCACGCACACTCGCACATGCGCACGCCCACACACGCACACACACACACACACACACACACATAGTGGTGTATTTACTAATCAAAACTGCTTCTTGGTCTTCCATGAAAAGTTGTCTACAAATTTGACAAAAGTAACAAAATTTGAATATTTAGAGTGATTGATCAACTAAATATGTTCATATTGTAAAAAAAATTATGAAGCAACATATTAATTTTCCGTTATTATTATTATTATTATTATTATTATTATTATTATTATTATTATTATTATTATTATTATTATTATTATCATTATTATTATTATATCTATTATGAATGACTAAAGTAACTACATGATAAAGAAGAAAACTTATAGAACAAAAGCACTATTGGGGGCCAGGGGAGGGACAATACCAATAGAGTGATAAATATATAAATGAATAAATGAATAAACACATAAATAAGTATAATATATATATATATATATATATATATATATATATATATATATATATATATATATATATATATATATATATATATATATATATATATATATATATATATATATATATATATATATATATATATATATATATATATATATATATATATATATATATGCACACAGATACGCACACACAAAGAGAGAGAGAGAGAGAGAGAGAGAGAGAGAGAGAGAGAGAGAGAGAGAGAGAGAGAGAGAGAGAGAGAGAGAGAGAGAGAGAGAGAGAGAGAGAGAGAGAGAGAGAGAGCACAACATCAGGTTATTGACGGTGCCTCGCCTTGCATATTACGATGACACAAAAACACTTTCGCAAAACACAACATTCTTTCCCCTCCACCCCTCCATGCCTCACATCCTCATCCCCTCCTCTCCTCTCCTCCCCTCACCCTCGCACACACATCCAATATTGCCACCACCTCAGCCACCCACGACCCAGCACCCTCACGTTTTCCAACAAACCCTCACCTTGCTGTACCACCTCCACCTCATAACACTGCCTGTCTTTCTTCTCTTGCTCCTCCTCCTCCTCTTCCCCACTCTCCCTGTCCTCAACTTCCCCCACCTGCACAGACTTCTATAACCTTCCTCCTCCTCCTCCTACTCCTCCTCCTCCTCTTCCTCCTCCTCCACCTCCACCGACCCAGAACTCCAGCGCTGAGAAGTTACATTTTCCTAGAACGATCGAAGACATTCTCACACTAGTGTCCATTCTGGTGACAAACTTCAGAAATAAAGTACAGTATATTATATGAATGAAATATTTAGAGGTGAGGCATGCGAGTCGATGAGCAACCGTGTGTCGATACAGCGAGGTCACTCTACTACAACAAGAAAGAAACCTGCCACTTGCTCTTCGTATGTGTCTGACCAGGCAGGGTTCATATTCTGAAACACTTCTGCACTGCACCTCGACTACTTTCAAAAGGCTCTAGTTTTTTAATGGTGTTTTTATGGTTCTAGTGACAGATTAATAGAATTTCTATGCTAACAGAAGAGACACTCTTGATAACCCGGCTAATCATCTCTGTGGCCTTTGAAAATAATCGTGGTAAGAGATCGGAACGTTTCTGAATACTGATCCAGACGTCTTTCTCCCTCTCCTCCTGCTCCTCCCAGAACACTTTTACTCTCTACTTCAGCGCCTTATACTGTAGATCGCTCCTAGTCTCCCTGAATGAGTTCTTGTTCCTTCAATGTCTATTTTTTTTCTATTGAATTAAGGTGTCCTCAAATGTCCATTAGATGTTCATGTAAGGGGAAATTAATTGATGTTTTTCTTCATATTATCCTCCTCCTGTTCCCGCTTCTTTTCATTTTACTTGCCCTACTCCTCTCCCTTCTCCTCATCTTGTTCCTATTCACCTTCCTTCATGTGTTGTTACTTTTTCTCCTCCTCCTCCTCCTCCTCCTCTTCCTCCTCTCCTCCTCCTCCTCCTCCTCCTCTTCTACATCATCATCATTTTCATCATCACCATCATTATCTAACTGCAGCCTGTACAACTTATAAGCAATTAGTATTTTGTTGTTGTTTTTGTTGTTGTTGTTGTTGTTGTTGTTGTTGTTGTTGTTGTTGTTGTTGCTGTTGTTGTTGTCATCAAGTAACCGTGGTGGTAGTGATGATAATGATGCTGATACTTGTGTGTGTGTGTGTGTGTGTGTGTGTGTGTGTGTGTGTGTGTGTGTGTATGGCCATCAGGTGTGGTCATATTGATTACGACACGTCACATGCTTCTGCCAGATGTACGTTGCTTGCAAGGAAGAGGAGGAGGAGAAGGACGAGGAGGAAGAGGAGGAGGAGGAGGAGGAGGGAGGGAGGGAGGGAGGGAGGGAGGGGATGCTGTGAGTCTGTTAGTAATAAGGAACACTTGAGGGGAAGGGTGGTGGTGGTGGTGGTGGTGGTGATAGTGGTGGTGAGGTTGCCTTTTCTTTACTATCTTTTTTTTGTCTTTGGTGTTTCTCTTTCTTGTATGATGATGATGATGATGATGATGATAATAATATTGTTTACATTCACAGTCATCACCCTGTTTTTTTTTTTTTCTTGTTCATTCTCTCCTCCTCATCCTCCTTCTCCTCCTCCTCATCTTTCTTTTTCTTTCTTCCATTGTCTCTTTGTCTTTTCTTTCTCTCTTCATATCTTCAAAATTACTTCTTCTTTCTTCCTTTCTTCTTTTTATTATCTTTTTTTTTTTCCTTGTTAGTTTTCCATTTTCTACCTTATTATATCTCACGTCTCCCACCACACACACACACACACACACACGCTCATTACCTTAAGCCGCTCCAGAAACCACAATCACAGCAACAGCAACAACATTAAGTCAGTCACCCATCACGACAGCTAGCTATGAAGAAAACGCTTTAAAACCCCCACACACGAGTAAACACACTACCCATCACCATCACTACCATCGCCACTTCCGAAAAAAAAAAAGAGAAAAGAAAAGAAAACAAAAATTCTACATCCGTAATCAATTTTAAGAGGGAACCAGAAAATGTAATAATAATCATCATCATATTGAGAAAAGGAAAAAAAAAAGAAGAACAGGAACCAATACAATCACGAGGAAAAAAAGAAAAAAAAGAACAACAACTATGAACCAATACAATCTCTAGTGAAAAGAAACGAAAAGGAAAAACGTGAACCAGTGAAATCACTACAAAAAAGAGAGAGAGAAAAAAAAAAAAACTAAGATCACAACAACAAAAAAAAAAAGGAAAGAAAAAAAAAAAAAAAATCAACTTCCATAACTAATATCGAAAAGAAACAAAAGGAACCAGTTAAAAAAAAAGATAATAATTGTCACCACCAAATTGAAAAAAGAACAAAAAGAAGAAGAAAAAAAATACCAATAACCATTAAAAGCACGAGGAAAACAAGAAATAAAACGAAAAAAAAAATAAAAATAAAAAAACATTTCGCACCCATCCCAATTTGAAAACGGGAAACCAGAAAAAAACGAAAAAAAAAAAAACTCAATCATTAAAAAAAGCAACAAGCAACACTCATCACCACCACCACCACCACCACCACCACCACCCACGCATCCCCTTCACTTCGCCGTGGATAAGATAAGACCGCGTAAGTATAAAAGAATGCTGATAATAATGACCCCCGGTGCAGCCTGAGGGAGGGGATGGGCGACACCGGCTGAGGCTTCAACGACATGGAAAAAATTGGAGAGAGAGTCACATGCTCCTGACTTTTCCTTTTTTACCTCAGCTTTTCAAATTTTTGTGGCTTCATTATGTTCCTCTTTAGTCTGCTGCTCCTCGTGTGTGTGTGTGTGTGTGTGTGTGTGTGTGTGTGTGTGTGTGTGTGTGTGTGTGAGAGAGAGAGAGAGAGAGAGAGAGAGAGAGAGAGAGAGAGAGAGAGAGAGAGAGAGAGAGAGAGAGGAGAGAGAGAGAGAGAGAGAGAGAGGGTATATTTGTAACTGGATGTGAATGCATGTCAGACGCGCACACATACACACACACACACACACACGCACACACACACACACACACACACACACACACACACACACACACACACACACACAGTCAAATATCAACAAGGCACGTACGTACACATGACAGTGAGTTACACACATGAAAACCTGACACGTCGCACACACACACACACACACACACACACACACACACTCGTCGTCAGGTAGCAAGGCGAGGAGCGAGGAGGACCAGCAACAGCAGCAGCGAGCGTGGCAGTGAGTGAGGGAAGACTTGCCTGTGTGTGAGTGCTGCGTTCGTTAACTAGAGAATGAAGGAGGAGTGAATGTCTCGGTTCTGGCAAGCTCCCCGATCCGCACTCCCTAGTTCACCTCTGACTGTGAGCCGCGGCGAACACGACGAGCGGGTGCCAGGCGCGTGTATGTACTACTGAAGACTGACGTGACGGACTCTCTTGGCGGGAGGAAATACAGTACAGTGAGGACAAGGCTTGACGCGATTAAAGTTCACACAAAAAGAAAGACAGAAGGAGGAAAAAAAAAAAAAATTGCTGCCAATAACGCTACGGCAACAGCGGAACCTCCTCTACCGCGGAACCTCAACTAAATAACTTCGATTGGTGTAGAAATTCAACTACAGCGGAACATTGGTTACCGTGGAACTTCGACTACAGTGGAACCTCGACTACAGCGGAACTTCATCTACCGCGGAACCTCGTTTACCGCGGGACTTTGGCTGTCTGCAGGAGGTGGTGGTGGTTGTGGTAAGACTGAGCGGTGGAGTTGTGGCGTCTCCAAGAGCGGCCAAAGTCTCCAAGCGCGGCCAAAGTCAATGAGATTTTGCAAGTTACAGGTAAGTGGGAAAACCGTGTCCCTACTCTCTCTCTCTCTCTCTCTCTCTCTCTCTCTCTCTCTCTCTCTCTCTCTCTCTCTCTCTCTCTCTCTCTCTCAAGCCTATACAAGGGAATTTCAGAAGTTCCAAGTAATGGGAAACCCCCCTTCCTCTCTCTCTCACTCTCTCTCTCTCTCTCTCTCTCTCAAGACACACAAACAGAGACAACCACACAGACACACTCATTATTCCTGAAACGAGACACGGTACACCACTACTACTACTACTACTTGGCAAACTTTCCCTCCAAATGCAACTTGCGTCATGGGATGTAATCTCTCAATAATGCCCACCACCATCACCACCACCACCACACGCTGCCTTGGTTAGTTTCCACATTACAGTTGCATGTCCTTCCTTCCTCCTGCTCCTCCTCCTGCTCCTCCCAGCACCTCGTATATTATGTGTCACGAGTCACTATCTCAAACTACGTGTAATTAGTTGGAATGGCCAAGTATTTCCCCAGCATGGTGATCGCGGTGATATGGAGGCAGAGAGAGAGAGAGAGAGAGAGAGAGAGAGAGAGAGAGAGAGAGAGAGAGAGAGAGAGAGAGAGAGAGAGAGAGAGAGAGAGTAATAAGAGGGAAGAATGATGGAAAGAATTATTGTGGGATTGGGGAAGCAAAAAGATAAAATGAGAGTTGGAGGAAAGAAAGAGATGAAAAAGGAGTGAAGAATAGAGTGAAGGAGATGAGGAGGAGGAGGAGGAGGAGGAGGAGGAGGAGGAGGAGGAGGAGGAGGAGGAGGAGGAGGAGGAGGAGGAGGAGGAGGACGACGACGACGACGACAAGGACGACAAGAAGAACAAGGAGGAGGAGGAGGAGGAGGATAAGGATGAAAGAAAAGAAAGGGACAATGAGAAAGAAAGAAAAAAAACACACCTATCAACACTGTATATGTACCCAAATCTCTCTCTCTCTCTCTCTCTCTCTCTCTCTCTCTCTCTCTCTCTCTCTCTCTCTCTCTCTCTCTCTCTCTCTCTCTCTCTCTCTCTCTCTCTCTCTCTCTCTCTCTCTCTCACGGGCCAAGGACAACCATCAGTTCTTGTTTCTTTGTCCAACGCCACACGCAAGTTAATTTAGCCTCCCTGGGACCCTTTCTCCCTTACCCTCTGTCCTCCACGATACTGACACGACGCTCGCGACCTCTTGCGGCTGAAGATAGTGGTGGTGGAAAGAAGCGCGTTGGGGAAAAACAGGAGAGACGTTGATGGGTGCATGTGGTGTAGAGGAGAGCAGAGATGGATGGTGAAGGAAGGAATGGTGAGGAGACGAAGAGGGTTTAAAAGGGAAGAAACAGACGATAGGATGAGGGACAGTGAGTGATTTGTGAGGTACAGGGAATGAGTTATAGGTGAGGGAAGGGAATTTTGTGCGTTGGTTCGGGGTGATCGTGAGTTAGAGTTAGAGAGGAAGGGGATGGAGGTGAAGGAGGTATGTGGTGGTGGTGGTGGTGGTGGTGGTGTGTGAGAAAGAATACTCAGTTGTGCGTTGCATTTACGTACGAGGAAAATTATTTTTAAGTCCAAGGAGAGACCGCCAGGACGGGAACAATCATGTTGGTTCATTCCTTACTCAGGTGTTATTATACGAATTACTATTACTACTGCTACTACTACTGCTACTACTACTACTACTACTACTACTACTACTACTACTACTACTACTACTACTACTACTACTGCTGCTGCTGCTGCTGCTGCTAAAATTAATATTGCTACTGCTGCTATTGTTGTTTGTGCTTTTACTAAGACTGATACACAGTCAGTAGTAGTAGTAGTAGTAGTAGCAGTAGTAGTAGTAGTAGTAGTAGTAGTAGTAGTAGTAGTAGTAGTAGTAGTAGTAGTAGTAGTAGTAGTAGTAGTAGTAGTACTAGTAGTAGTAGTCATACACTCAGAATCAGAAAGGTAAAATTTCTCACTGAATCTAATAACGTCACTATTTTCATGAATAATAAGACTCACGCACATATGCACACACGCACGCGCGCGCGCTTGCACACACACACACACACACACACACACACACACACACACACACACACACACACACACACACACACACACACACACACACACACACACAATAAGGAAAAGAAAAAAGTCGAGTCCGTTCCGCGCCATTCTGAATTTCCCTCCATTTGAATCATTATTTATTTTTTCCCCATCGATTTGAAGGTCATCTCTGCTTCTCCCTCCCACACACCATCACGTCCCCTCCTCTTTCCTCCTTTCCCCTCCCCCTTTCCTCTTCCCTTTTACTTCCTTGACTTGCTTCCTTCTGCTAGAGGAGAGGAAATACCAGAGGAAACTGCCCAAGATTATTTTTTTCCCTTTGATCTCTCTCTCTCTCTCTCTCTCTCTCTCTCTCTCTCTCTCTCTCTCTCTCTCTCTCTCTCTCTCTCTCTCTGCTGGTGAAGATACGATAAAACTTGCAAGTGTGTGTGTGTGTGTGTGTGTGTGTGTGTGTGTGTGTGTGTGTGTGTGCTTGGGTATAACCACGCAAACACGCTCAAGGAAAGACACGATTCAGCCAACATTCACCACCACGTCCCTTCCTTCCCTCCCTCCCTTCTTCTATTCCCTTCTTTCCTTTCTTCCTTCTTTCCTTCCCTTCCCTTGACTCCCTCCACCACCTTCCTCTTTTTTTGCCTCAACGCCCCGCCGCGACAAAAACATGTAATAGTAATGAAAATCGATTCCAAGTTTTGCCTAATTAGGAAATGGCGTGAGGGACATTAGCGGCAGCGAGCGTGGTGGTGGTGATGGCAGTGGTGGTGATGGCGGTGGTGGTGGTGGCTGGCTCAGGCGGACGGCAGTTCGAGGCGCGGCATCGCACTGCTTCACGCGGCGCGGAAAGTCCCCTGTTCGCTGTCGGCTGCCCTTCCTTGTGCCACACGCGATAAGATGGAAAGACACACACACACACACACACACACACACACACACGTTTAGTTTATAGAGTATCTTTCCAACGAATGTCAGGAGATTGTTGATTTGTAGTACAGTACTTGTGTAACTTTTAAATGTACTTGTAGTGTTTATGCCACCAGCCCATTCACCCGCCCACTAACTTACACACACACACACACACACACACACACACGCACACACTTCCTTTTAACACCACGGTTTCGAGGTAAGGAGAAGCGAGAATAACGCGTGGGTGATAACGCTGCACAGAGAGTCAGTTCCAACCGAATCAATGTTAACTTACTCAACGATACAACCTGACACCTGCCGTTTCATGGAACTTAAGTATTGCAGAAGACCACGTGTTGCAGAGAGCACGAGTAGAGAACAGGAGGTAAAAGAAATATTAAGACCGCTGGTTATGATGAGACAAGAATGTTAGATACTCTTAAGACCATTAGATTCTCAGTGTCATAATAGGTACGAACATTGTTTGTTATAAAGCCAAACTGCCGTCACCTTCAGAGGGTAAAGTAAGATTAAAACATTAAGCTATCGAATTAAAACAGTAGTTATTTATTCAGTGATATGCGAGACTGTATAGTCATGAATTACAAAGTAACCACAAATTAGAAGCTCTTTACTGACATTACTGCACCATTAAGTCCTCTGATGGAAGGGTGTCCGTCAAATAACGTAGAGAAATAATGAAAATCCGTACAGTCCCCGGCGCAGGAGTGAGCACGCTAGATGATTACCTTCCTTCCCATTCCCTACACTGATTTCCTGGTAACATAAAAAGAACAGCAGTTATTACCCTCGCATTGCATGATGGTACTCACTTTTTCGTGCCTCTGCCCCTCAGAATGCCTCCCTTTAGTGGCCCCTCGCATATTCGCACAATCACCTTATCTGGTGTATGTTGGCGACTCACACCTTCAGTTTTCCTCTTGTTTTTCTGGTTCCGTGTGCGACAAAGGTACGTTAATCGGTGTCTCTATGCGATGGGGTGAAGGGAAGAGTGAAGAGGAAGGCAGGATGGACGGATATGGTTCTTATGCGTGTGTACAGTACTACAATCACGACGCAAGATTAGGTCCGTAATCTCAAACTTTTCGGGGTCTTGTCTCATGCTTTACTGATAGATCTTTGGGAGGGCATGATTTAAGGGTTTTCATGGCTCTAGTAATGGTTTAACAAGGATTATGCATCATCAGTAGGAAAAATACACATGAAAACCCGACTTTGCATCTCTGTGGCATCTGAAAATAGTCCTGATGAGAAACCAAACCGATTTAAAAGGAGGGAAGGAGGGAAGGATGGAGAGACGGTTCGCGGTCTGACATTCGCGCTATTACTGCAGCTAAGACGCAGGATTTTATGACACACGAGGTGAAATACATCGCAGCAAGAGGCCAGTCCAACACAGCCCGGTACACTAAACCTGAAAATCTGAAATACTTCCTCGCCGCACCTCCACCATATTCAAAAGACTCTAGTTGAAGTTACATGTTTTTTAAGAGTATTTTTCCGGTTGCAGTGACAGATTAACAAGGTTTCTACATTATTAACAAGAGAAACAGTCTTGAGAACCCGGCTAACCATCTCTGTGGCCTTTGAAAATAGTCGTGGTGAGGAGAGAACAAAGCGTTTCTGAATACTGGCCTGTGAACCACCCGTTCGTCCCCAGGCCGGGCACAGGGACCTTCGGGACACAACACAGCACTTGGATCGAAGACTTAAGATGGGGAGAGGAAGGTGTGACGCCGGTACGAGTTGAACAGTGTGTGACGGTGTGACTAATATGCGCGTGAAGACAGGAAGGTGTGACGCGAGTATGAGTAGTGTAGAGTTTGGCAGTCATTAGCACGCACGTGAGGCAATGACAAACGCACCACGTAACTTGTATTGGCGAAGCTAACGTCTGATTTTTATACATATATGTACACAATAGACGATCGTTCAGAAAAAAAAAAGTTCCTGAATCGAACAACAAACCCGCAGCTTGACCTAATTAAGATATCAACATTTTTTAATTACTTTAATTTAATTAATGTAAAGAATAAATTACGTTATTAAGACTTCACCCCTTGCTCTCCTCCTCTCCCACCCCTGTCCAAACCTAGACTCAGCAATTCCCACCGTCCCTTCATCAACCATTAATGCCGGAACAAAATCACTCGCCTACACTCCCTCCTCACATCGTCACTCTCACGACACCACTCTAGGTGTCATAGTTTGATGATCTTCCCTCCTGTTAATATTTTTTCGATAGGTTGCTGCAGGTACAGACTTCCGGTGTCTTCCACGCCACTTCCGCGTTACCTGCAGGCCGGTGTTCACGCTGGATGGGCCACGTCGCACTACACAGGCATTAAATTCACGCTGATCAATTCGACACTAGTAGTAGTAGTAGTAGTAGTAGTAGTAGTAGTAGTAGTAGTAGTAGTAAGTGGCGGTGGTAGTATGCGGTCCCTCCCTCCCTCTCCCCCTCTCTCCCCTCTCCCTTCCTTGCCACTCTTTCCCCGCCTCATTTCCTGGAACAATATTCGTTGTCAGCACATAACACCACATCAGCTCCTCGACAAATTCCGTGTTATTTTTCTTTTCTAAATTTCTCGTGATGTTATGTTGCGAGGAGCCTCCAGCACCAAGGTCATATTTCACGGGCCAGGTGAAATATCCCTCTTGATTCCGGGCCACGACCTCACAAAACCCACCGCGTCAGATCCCTCGCGAGATTGTGCCTCCGCGGCAGCCCCGGTGAGGGTGTGTAGCGGGGAGACGCGTCACCACCTCCAGGCAGTTGTACCTTGGGTCTGACGCAAGTGTTAGTACGGTGGCCTGTGTTTTCAAGCGCTTTGTACTCTCACCAGGACTATTTTTTAAAGGCCACTGATATGATTAGTCGGGTTCTCTTGAGTGTTTCTCCCATATTTTCTTCACATTTCCCTTAGTGTTAGTTTAGCAATGACTGTATCATCAGTGAATGAACCACGATACTGAAATCATAAATAAGAAAAAATATACAGTAGCTTCCAAAAAAGGCTGCTAAAAGCATAGATAAGACTCCCAATCTGTTTTCTGATGTGGATTTGTTGTATTTCCAGAAGCTGGGAAGTGTGATGCTGCCGTGGTTACTCCTGACCAAACGTCGCCCCCTTTCCTTTCAAGACAGCAACATCTCCTCGCCTCCAAGAACCAATAAACTTCTCTCCCTGACACCAAGAGCAGTGACAGCAACGAGGGCGGACCTTCAGGTTAGGGATGTCAGGGCGGAGCGCGTTAAGTGGCGTTACTAACAGACACATGTGCGCGAGAAAAAACCTTGAAGAAAACCGCGAGCAAGACGGATCAGTGTCTGTGTGTCGCTAAAAGATTGATGAACGGTTGTGCATTTCCATGTTTCGTAATGGTTTGTGAGCGGTACAGCCTTGTTCTTGCCGCAGACAGGAAGGCGGAAGAGGGAGAGAAGTAGGAGGAGGAGGAGGAGGAGGAGGAGGGGAGCTTGGAAAAGAGAGAGAGAGAGAAAAAAAAGCGTAAAAAAGTAAAAGTAGATGAAAAAGAAAAAAAGAAAAAGAAAAAAAGGATATGGCAAGAAAAGGAAGAGTAAGGGAAGAGAAGGATATGGAGGAGTGGAATATGATGAAATAAAGAGAGAAAACAGTAGAAGATAAAAGAGAGAAATATAAGGAAAAGAAAAAAAATGTCCACCTTACTGTTTTTAAATGGTACACACATCGACTTATACATGAGTAAAATAAGAAAGAGAGCAGAGAAAAAAAGGCAGATAGAACGGAAAGCATTAAAAGCCTGTGCCACATTCTGTCCACCCCACGGAGCAGACAACAATGTGTACTTCCGTCAACTCAAACTATTATCGACTCATACATGTGTAGTTCTTATAGAAGCTCGCGTCACCTGGCTACGGGGACACCCTGCTGGAGGAGGCCTCGGTACCCACACCATCCTTTCCGCCGCTCGTCCTCTCCCATGGCTGGTGCGGCAAGTGAGCGTTCGCGTCTTTAAACCACCCGACTTAAATTTTGAAAGTGTAGTAAAAAAGAAAAAAAAAAAAAAAAGAAAAGAAAAACACCACGGGAACTCTTAAAAGAAGTATAAATTAAGTTACGCCAAGAAGCCAGCGGGAGGAGAACGGCTGCACTTAACTCCCGGGTGGACGCTGCACCAAGTTTTCATTCCTTGGCTATGGAAACACGTGTCGCGTTTGACGAGAATGACGCGAACCACAACCCCAGACCGCTACGAGTACTGGGCCCGTATTGAACAACGCTTCTCTCTCTCTCTCTCACCACGAGTAATTTCAAAGGCAACAGAGATGATCAGTCGGGTTCTCAAGACTGTTTTTTCCGTTAGAAAATAATGTGAAAATTATTTTTATTATTATTATTATTATTATTATTATTATTATTATTATTATTATTGTTATCATTATTATTATAAAATACTTAAATACCTGTGTAACTTCAACATATAGAGCCTATTGAATGTAGTAGAGCTGCGGCGTAGAAGTGCATGAGAATATGGTCCCTAGGATCACGTGTACAGCTTCTACCACCACCACCATTTACAGCGGACGTCCAAAGCACCGTCGTGATGACAAAAAACATACGTGACTCATAAGCGTTCCGTGAGAAAAAAAACAAGGAAGGTAAACTATCGGCGTTCAGAAAACAAAAAGCGGGGCTACTATTGGCGGTGGTGGCGGTAGTGGCTTGTGCCTCACCCTTTCATTACGTATTTCGCCGCCAAACCCTTGCTTAATTACAACGAAATGATGATATGGTGGTGAGGAACATGTACTACGCATAACACGAACCCTCCCTACACACACACACACACACACACACACACACACACACCAGGGTTTAGTCGAGACCACCGTCGCTTGCACGTTCACCATTCATAACTCGAAGGTGAAAATTGCGGAGCGGCCACACGCGAGGGGGGGCATGCCAGGCGAGCCACACGCCACCCGTCGATTCGTCCTGGTGTGGCGGTAAGTAAGTAGTACGCCACCACGACCACGACCTCTTCCTCCTCCTCCTCCTCCTCTTCCTCCTCCTCCTGGTCCTCTTGCCTTCCCCCGATACCTTACTCACCCCTCCAGCCGTCCCAACGCCGCCAAACTCACTCTCATCGTCACCTATACATTCATTTACACGTCTTGAGACATTATTCTGAGACATTTCTGCGCCACACACCCACTTCTTTCCAAAGGCTCTGGTTGAAGCTACACTGGTTTTTAAGAATGTTTTTACGGTTCTAGTGACAGATTAACAAGATCTCTACAGTTTCAGCAGGAGAAATACTCTTGAGAAGCCGACTAATCATCTCTGTGGCCTTAGAAAATTGTCGTGGTGAGAGAGCAAAGCGTTTTTTTTTTAATATGAGTGTTATAGTCACAGATCCACACACACACACACACACACACACACACACACACACACACACACACACACATACACACACGGCCTCCATTAGTAAAATGAGCGCCGAAATCAACCCGTACGCCAAGGAAGGTGGCTTTCGAGGAACAATTCCTATATATTTAATACATTCACAGTATATCTTTCTTAAAGGGATATTTGCACGCGACGGGAACTGGCTGACTCAGGTTGTGGTGGTGGTGGTAGTGGTGGTGGTGGTGGTGGTGGTGGTGGTGGTGGTGGTGACTAACCCGTCAGCTTAAGCCTTCCATCTCCTTCCATCTTCCCTTCCTTCCTTCACGTTCCCCTCCCACAGAACACATTCCCTATACTTATGTCTTTCCTCGCTGTACTACTAGTAGTAGTAGTAGTAGTAGAAGTAGTAGTAGAAGTTGTTGTTCTTGTTATTGTTTTTGTTGTTGTTGTTGTGATAATAGTAGTTTGGCAGTAGCAATGGTAGTAGTGGCAACAGTAGTAGTATTAATAGCACTATTAGTAGTAACAGTAGTAGTAGTAGTAGTAGTAGTAGTAGTAGTAGTAGTAGTAGTAGTAGTAGTAGTAGTAGTAGTAGTGCTTAACAGAAGTAGTGGTTGTAGTAGTAGTAGTAATAGGAGTAAGAGGAGGAAAGGGTAGGAAAACGGAGGAGGAGGAGGAGGAGGAGGAGGAGGAGGAGGAGGAGGAAGAGGAGGAGGAGGAGGAGGAGGAGAAGGAGGAGGAGGAGGAGTGGGAAAAGAGTGCTAGGTACAAACACTCACTTTCTTCCTCCTCACGTCCTCTCTACTACTATGAGAGAGAGAGAGAGAGAGAGAGAGAGAGAGAGAGAGAGAGAGAGAGAGAGAGAGAGAGAGAGAGAGAGAGAGAGAGAGAGAGAGAGAGAGAGAGAGAGAGTCTTCATTTTGCCTTTTCATCTCTTCCTTGCCTTTCACTCCCATCTTCCTCCTTCTGCGTCTAGACAGAGTACAAACTGATTCCTCGTCTGTGTGTGTGTGTGTGTGTGTGTGTAAGGCTGAAGTTTCTGGTTTAATTTCAACGTAACCTCAACTAAGTAGCTAATTCATCTTAAGTTCTCTCTCTCTCTCTCTCTCTCTCTCTCTCTCTCTCTCTCTCTCTCTCTCTCTCTCTCTCTCTCTCTCTCTCTCTCTCTCTCTCTCTCTCAAGCCTCAATGCTTGTGTTACTCAATAAAAGCTTTCTTGGTGCTTATCCTTCATGCGGACTTTCCTCCTCCTCCCCCTCCTCCTTCTCCTTCTCCTCCTCCTCTTTTTCCTCCTCCTCCTCCTCCTCTTTCTTTCTCCTCCCTCCTCCTCTCTTCACCTCGTCTTCATTTTCTTTCCAAATTTACTTCGTATTCAGAGATGAGGATAACATGTAAAGAGAGAGCTGGAAACGCAGAAGAGACCAAGAAAGGTAGTAGTAGTAGTAGTAGTAGTAGTAGTAGTAGTTAAAGAGGGAGAAGACATAAAAGTGATGAGCTGGTCTTTGAACATTTATTGAGAGAGAGAGAGAGAGAGAGAGAGAGAGAGAGAGAGAGAGAGAGAGAGAGAGAGAGAGAGAGAGAGAGAGAGAGAGAGAGAGAGAGAGAGAGAGAGAGAGAGAGAGAGAGAGAGAGAGAGAGAGAGAGAGACTTATAACAAAGAAGCAGAAACAGTAAGAAAAAAAAAAACTAACGCAAAGTATATTTTAATCACACTGAGTCACTACAGATTTGAGAGAATGAGAGTCGAAGTGCACTCTTTAATAATGAAAACTGCTGTATGCACTCTGTCTGCTGGAAACCCCGGTGACACAAGGCCGTGAAGGGACACATGACCAGTACTGAGGAACATCGAGCTACACAGACTCAAACCTTTTACCATCTTATCTTGACTTTTTTACCCCAGGCTGTATTGGAAGTTACTGTGGTTTTCAAGGGTGTTTTCGTGATTCTATCGAACGTTTTGACGAGGATTCAGTATTATGAAGGGGTAAAATATCCTTACATCCCAGCATCTAATCTCGACTTGTTATATCAGGCTGTACTGGAAGTTGCTTGGATTTTGAAGTGTGTTTTCGTGATTCTAGGGGTCGCTTTTGACAAGGGTTCAGTTTTATGAAGGAGCAAAATACCCCCCAAAAATTTCGGCATCTTGACTTGCTATATCAGGCTGTATTGGAAGTTACTGGGGTTTCCAAGGGTGTTTTCATGATGTCTAGCAAACGTTTTGACAGGATTTAACATTTAGAAGGGGAAAATACTCATGAGAGCCTGAAAAGTTATCCCTGTGGCTTTGATAATAGTTCTGATGGCAGCACAATACGTTTCTGAATACAAGCCCCTGTCCAGACCTCGCATAAAACACTGAAGCACTGGTTTATTTTGAAAAAGCTTTGTTCTTTCGTAAGTGCGATCTCAAAGGTCAGAAAGATAATTAGTAGGGTTTCTACTGAATGTTGTTTTTCTCACTGCCAAAGGATCCTTGTTAAGTTATCACTAGAATTATGAAAAGTCTTTAGAATCGAGATAACAGCCTGGTAAACATAGTGGAGGCAAGACGCTGGAGTGTTTGAGAATGGCAATCCCACATCCTCATTATACGTAGGAGTGTTAGAGCCTAATCTGAAGGACGAGTTTGGTTTCCGTTTAACGTGTATAAGGAAATGGTGCTAAAACTGTCATGTAGATAGATTAGTGAATAAATATATACTAAGATAAAGCAAAATAAAAAAAAAAAAAAATAATAAATAAGTACCTAAAATCGAGTTACAAAAACGCAAAAAAAAAAAAAAAAACGTATAACTGTTAACAGACAAACGAATGAATACATATGTACTAAGATAAAAGCAGAATAAAAAAAAAACTCATAGGATAGAAGTGATTTATAGCAACGCGCGAAAAAAAAAAAAAAAAACCGACGAAGAGTTACGATGAGAAGGCGCTACCTCTCCCACTGAGAAAACTAGCGTGAGGCATTGAACCCTTAATCGGCAACCTTTACTACGCTACGAGGCGAGCACAATACCACAGAGCCACCAGGTAAATATACTCTGAGACACAAGAAATCAACGACACGAAAAAAAAAAAAAAAGAAAACAGGAAAACAAAACCGCGACAGTTAAGAGAAAATAATTAGGAATAGAAATTAAGAACCGATAAGTAAAATAAGAAGATAATTATAAGCAAAGGAAGATTTGTAAACAGAATGAGATGATTAGTAAATGGTTTCCCAAGTCGGCCATCTTGTTTCCTTCCCTTAATTAATTCCTGCTGATGTTACGAACGTTTTGAGTGTGTGGTGTTGAAATTTGTTGTTGTTGGGGAGGAGGAGGAGGAGGAGGAGGAGGAGGAGGAGGAGGAGGAGGAGGAGGAGAAGAAGAAGAAGAACAAGAACAAGAAGAAGAAGAAGGACAAGAACAAGAACAAGAACAAGAACAAGAACAAGAAACGAAAAAAGAAGAAAGAAGAAGAAGATAAGGTTGGTGATATAATCATAGTAACGATAAAAACGAAAGAAAAATAAAGAAGAAAGGAGGGAGAGAGGACACTGTTAAGACAAATAAAGGAAAGTGATGAACAACAGAGAGCGCGGAAGGGAGCACTGAGGGCGAAATGACATGGTAGGAATGGATAGTGTTGGATGGAAGGATGGATGGATGGATGGATAAAATTAGTATCTTTCTTTGGCATACTGAATAACAACACGAGTAACGTCGGCACACATACACACACACACACACACACACACACACACACACACACACACACACACACACACACACACACACAGAGTCATACATATACGATTAACAACAGGAGCGTTACAACTTTACAATACAGAAAAGAGATGAATACTTATGCTGCTGCTACAGGTGCAAGATTTTTCCAAGGTTTTGCTCATCTAGATACAACTGTGAGTGTGTGTGTGTGTGTGTGTGTGTGTGTGTGTGTGTGTGTGTGTGTGTGTGTGTGTGTGTGTCTGTGTGTGTAGACATGTGAGTCAGAGACAGAGTTCGCGCGGCGTTTTGTTTGCCATCAAAATA
>NC_087165.1:19456011-19463511 GCF_035594125.1 Scylla paramamosain
CAAACTTAATTACTGCCCCTCCTGTTGTTGCTGGCTGCTGCTACTGTACTACTACTACTACTACTACTACTATACTACTACTACTACTACTACTACTACTACTACTACTACTGCTGATACTGTACTACTACTACTACTACTACTACTAGTCCTGCCACCACCAATCACCACCACCACCACCACCACCACCACCACTACTACAACTACTACTACTACTACCAGTCCTGCCACCACCATTACCACTATCCACTACTGCTGCTACTACTATCACTATTCCGAGTACCATTACCACTACTGCTACTACTACTACCCTTACTACAATTATCACCACTACTGCTACTACTACTACTACTACTACTACAACGCCGCCGCCGCTGCTGCTGCTGCTGCAGGTTGTACAACTGGAGCAGGCTGGCTGGGTCTGCGCGCGCCGCCGCCATGCATCCCCTGCACCGCCGCCACACTGGGCTGGGGGGTGTGTGCAGAGGGAGCCATAGGGGGGTAGTGAGGGACCGCAGCACGCCCTAGATTGTCACAGAGCAGCAGGAGGGGGAGGCAGAGGGATGATCACCAAAAAACCCTAGCGAGCAAGCAGTGACTCCGTGGCGGGCGTCGTGCGTGAGTCAGGAAATCGAGCGACGGGAAGAATGGATGGCTGAGCGTGCGCAGGAGGAGTACGGCAGTAGTATACATATCTATTTTTAGATCTTCAGCTGCTCTCTCCCCTGAATTCCGGAGAAAAATTGCTGCTTTCTCTTTTTTAGATTGGCTGCAGTAGGAGGAGGAGGAGGAGGAGGAGGAGGAGGAGGAGGAGGAGGAGGAGGAGGAGGAGGAGGAAGGGTTAGAGAAGGAGGAGAAGGAGAAAGGGGAGGAGGAAGGGTTAGAAGAGTAGGAGGAGGAGGAGGAGGAAGGGTTAGAATAGGAAAAAAAGGAGGAAGAGGAGAAGGAAGGGTTAGAGGACGAGAAGGAGCAGGAGGGTTGGAGATTTTGTTTTATTCCGTGCTCAGAAGGTTCGAAACCCCGACAGAGGTGCATCAAACCTGTACAGGGCGTTGTGTGGCGGCCCATCCAGGCAGCAGGCAAGCCCCATCACCGCCCCACCAAGACGCTTTATGCTCATACACTTGGCTCACCGTGGCTCCAGTTTGGGCAGGACAATGTTCCCTGCTGCTCCCTTTCCACCTCTCTCTCTCTCTCTCTCTCTCTCTCTCTCTCTCTCTCTCTCTCTGCATCTGCCGCCGCTGCTCACCCTCCATGGCTCCTTCACCTTTAACACGCCTCACACCAACACCACTGCCGCCGCCGCCTCTCCCACGTGGTCCGCTTCTTCCTCCCTCCTCTTGTTCTTCCACTTAACTGCTCCCACACTCACTCTGCCAATTTTCCACCTGCCACATGCAACGCGTGCTCTCCCCCCTCACCACCCCAAGACCTTACAGACTCTTAAATGACTTCTTAACTAAACGTCTCTTCCTCCTCGGTTTAAGATGCTCTGAGCGCTGTGAAGCCAATGATTATCCATTTTTTATTTTAATTTTCCTACTTTTTGGGATGTTTTCTTATGTTAGAACTGTCATTCTTTGCCTTTTTAGTGTTTGTGGAAGTGGTCAGTATTCACTCAGGGCTCACTCAATGCTTGGTAGTTAGTCTTCGCCTCCTTTTTCATTGAGAGTTGGGTCGTGTTAGGTTTTCCTGATGTTTCGCCACGCTAGGCCAGGTGACTGTAGCACCTGAGTAGCTAGGTACTCTCTCAGGATCGTCCATGGGAACGTCTCGTGAAGCGCTTTGCTCTCTAACCGCAACTATTTTCCTAGACCACAGAGATGATCAGCCGGGTTCTCAAGAGTGTTTCTCCTATTAATAATATAAAAATCTTGTTAGTCTGCCACCATAACAGTAAAAACATCCTTAAAAACTCGTGTAACTTCAACTAAAACCTACTGAAATTAGTCGAAGTGCGGGCAGAAGCGTTACAAAATATGGTCCTTAGGAAGGTTCTGAAACACTTTGGTGCCTTATCTCTAATACACTGAACAGACATTAGTGGAAGTTGTAAGGTCACTCAAGGATTTTTTTCATGATTCTAGGGATGGACTAAGAAGGGTTATTGCTTGGAAAAGACACCTGTGAAAATGGGACTTGTCATTTCTTTGGCCTTCGAAAATCGTCGTGATGAGAGGACAAAGCGTGTACGAATATGAGCCTTAGTCATTAATCAGAGCACTACAGCTCCTTTCCTGACGAGAGGGACACACCCACTCCGATCTGGAACTCGAGGTGGTCAGGATGATGCAATAGTGATGCCTGCTCCTGAAATTAGGTCAGGGGTGAACTGTTCTTGTGGCCAGAAAATTTTTGAGGCTTTAAGAGTATCATCGAGCACTTTGTCTGTCTAGGACCGAAAATAAAAAAAGAAAAGAAAAATAACATCGCTTTCCAGTGCTTGGCAAAATACCCTTCTTAACTTACATGAATGTCTATCCCCTGCCCAAGTATTACACAGTAACCCAGCAAAACGTTTGGTCACTCCATCTAGTGTTCTGGCTGGAGATTATTAAAGACAGGAGGGTTTGTGAGACGAACCACTGAAGAGTCTTCGGGTTCCTCCCACGTCCTTATTGGAGCTGAGGAAGGATATTTTGTTCAGTTTAAGCGCCCTCAATCCATACAACTAATGACTGTCACGTATCCCGCCTCCTAGATGTATTTATCATGATGACAAAAAAATGAGGCAGTTGCAAGAAGCCATTAGAAACATCCCTACCTATTTCCACCTATCATCCCCATCCATAAATCTGTCTAATCTTTTAAAACTCCCTAGTGACTCAGCAATAACAACCTGATTGCGTTTTCTGAACAGTTGTGTATAATATTGTGCCACGGTGTATGTTACTCGTTAATATTTACTGATATCTTTTTTTATACATATACAGAGTGCCATGTGTAGGCCTACTGAGTTCTCACGCCTTCTCTTTCTGTTCTCATGTCCTTGTATAGCTTCCACTGTTCTCAAATTGCGAGGCTGGCACTTCTTGACTGACTCTCTCGTTATTCCATATAGTTTACGAGTATCTCTCTCTCTCTCTCTCTCTCTCTCTCTCTCTCTCTCTCTCTCTCTCTCTCTCTCTCTCTCTCTCTCTCTCTCTCTCTCGCTTCACGCCCTATCTCCTCGTCCCGGAAGCCTCGACTCTGCCCACTGACTCTCTCTAAACGTCCCACTAATTCTAGAACAAAAAAAGTTTCTCATTCCAGGTCTGCATTCATTGGTGGTGTGGGAGCCATCATAGATATTTTCTTTTTATTTCGACAGTTAATTAGATCATTGAAGGTGTCCAAACTTGAGACTTTAATGTTAATTACAGTGCGGTCCTTAAACATTATCGCAGTTTCGTACCGTCACTTGGAGTGTGAAGTGGCGGATCCTGGCGGAGGGACGCAACACGCAGGAGGCGCAGGTTGTGTGTCGGTGGTGTGTGGTGCAGGGTGGGTGTGGTGAGGGGGTCAGGGCGTGCGTGCGCGTACACACACACACACACACACACACACACACACACACACACACACACACACACACTCCTCACTTGCATACTTTCCAATGCAAACGCAGATTACGCGAAAAGGGTCAAAACTACTTAAGCACTTCATCAAAGGAGGGAGCCCGGCATGTCATTTTTGGAGTGTAGTTCAGCAAAAAAATTGTTGCAGACACTTTAATTAAACTTCATACAGTCCACGGCGGGGTGGTGACGCCCTCTGGTGAGGCCCGAGGGTTGTTTTGTCGCCGGCCCACCTTGAAGAGCTCACCGAGTTCGGACGTACTTATACAGTAGTTAGTGACCGAATGTAATATACACGAGGGTGCGTGCGCCCGAACACACACGCACGAGCGAGCACGCGCGCGCACACACACACACACACACACACACACACACACACACACACACACACACACACACACACACACACACACACACACACACATATACACACACACACACACAGTGCTGCAGGGCTGCGTCACGCTCCAGGGTGTCCCACAAGTCAGTGCAAGTGGCGGGTGTTCCACACAGATCAGTGAAAGTGTACGAAAATGACCAATGTTAATGGATTAGTCTACAGAAAAAGGGGGATCATGGGGCTTGTGGAGGGATGCCGGCAGGCGGGAAGGGGGAGAGCAGGCTGGGAGGCGGCTTACCGTGCGTGTAGAGAGAGGGGGGCTTACCTCTCTCGGTGCCGGTGGGCATCTCAGGTGCGCTGACAGCACCGTCGCTCTCGTCCTCGCTCACCGCTGGCCCCCCGCGGGCTTCAAACCTGACGTGGGAGCCCCCACGGTGACGGGAGGAGTGGCGGGGCAAGGAATTGGAGCGGGCTGCCCCGCCTCCCGCCCCAACTCCTTGGGCGCCTCGAGCGCGGGCCAGCAGGGAAGACCGCGGTAACGTAACTTCAGTGTCGCTGGCGTAGTCCACAGAGCGGGTTCGCTGTCGCAGGGCGCTCAGGCGTCGCATGGTCTCCTGGTAGCGCTCAAGGGTGGCGCGGTCAGAAACTTGCGCCCCTGAGGGATACTGCAGCGTGCTGGCCTTGTGGCGGCGTGCCGAGGGGCCGCTTCCCTCGTAGTCACTCAAACTCTCTCGCTCAGTAGCAGGCAGTCGCTGGTCGCTTAGCGTGCGAGCCAGCCGCGGCCGACCCACACTGCTGCGGCCCAGCGTGCCGTACATGGGAGCCTCGTGGGGCCGCCCCTGCCGAACAGAGACGGCCAGGTCTCCCACTCCCAGGGGAGGGGGACCCATAGCGTCATCCGCTGCGGACCCATAGAAGGCGTGAACTCGCTCCGCTAGAGACTCCAAGGTTTTGGGGTAGGAGCGTTCGTAGGGCGTAAAGTGCTGCTGATGTTGTGGGCGGGGCTGTTCGGTGATGACGGGAGGTGGCGGCTGATAGTACCGCTCCCTGTCAGCCCCCATAGGTGGCCGTGGCGGGGCGCCATACGGTTGCATGCCAGCTCCCGGAAGCCCTGGTTGTCGAGAGCTGCGGGGCTGATAGCCTGGGTGCGTGGCGTGGGCCATGGGCCCTACCAGCACGCCAGGCTGTGCACCAGGCGGGCCGGGCTGCGGCACGCCGAATGGGCCCTTCCCTGGCATTCCCCTGGCGCCGTAGTACATGAGGGGCTCCTCGTGCCGCAGAGCCGACATGGTCTCCGGTGGCCGGTAGCGAGGCAGTGTGCTGAATCTTGATTCCTGAGTTTGCGGCACCCCTGGCGGTGGTCGCGAGGGGGGCGGGGGTGGCCGACCCATGGCGCCGAAGCGCAGGGTGTCCCCGTTGCTGTTTGAATCTTCGAGAGGTTCCTCTTCGTACTCCTTCTTGATGACAACCACAGGTGGCGGCTTGGGCTCGTGTCTCGGCTGCGGAGAGGGCGGCGCCCCCCGCCCGCCACGCCGTGAGCGGGTGGTCAGCAGCAGGCGGCGCGGGATGCTCATGATAATGACCACGTCGTCCAGGCCCATGCGAGTCACGTCCACCAGATTTACCGCCAGGATCTCGTCGCCCACCCGAAGACATCCCGAGTTGTACACGGGAGACTCCAGAGCGATGCGTGAGATGAACACTCCCTCGGCCCGGTCAGCGCCGTTGCCCTCTCTGATGTAGAGGCCCAGCGTCTGGCCCGGCCGCTTCACTATCTCAACCATCTGCACACTAAACTTGACATTCTGTGGAAGAGAGGAACACAGTGAGTCACTCTTGCGTGGGGAGAGGCAGGGTGACAGGTGCTGGCTGCCAGGGTGACACTCTTATCAGGGATCAATGTCACTTAATCAAATTGTATTCATATGTTTTTTGAGGTGCTGGGAACTAGAGAGAGAAACAGTCGACAACACCAAAGTAAGGGCTTTAAGGATCGGGTGGAGGATGAGGAGGGAGAAGAAGAGGAAGAAAAAGAAGAGAAAGCGGAAGATGAAGAGGAAGGGACAATCAAGACAAAAATTAGGTTAGTACACGTATTATGGTGAGGGGGAGCTAGAGACTGTCCACGTTATGAAGGCGGTGACCCGAGCTATCGCCATGAAACAGATCACCGAGGCACAGGTTCGCATTCCTGCCACCACCATCCTGCACTGCCTGCTCGAGTGACCAACCTGCCCTCGGTCATCTTCACGGCGCCGACGACAGAAAGGAGGGTTACAGTGGACCAAAGAAATGGAGGTTACAAGTTTGAATTCAGGTGTTACGTAGGTCTTGCTGGGGAAGGTCGTTAAAAATGTATAGATATTTTTTGTTTCTTTCTATAGAAGCAAGCTTAGGACTGTAAAAGCAAGGTTACGTTGCTCCGTAAAGGGAAAAGTTAATGAACTCCACTTCGAGGAGAGAGAGAGAGAGAGAGAGAGAGAGAGAGAGAGAGAGAGAGAGAGAGAGAGAGAGAGAGAGAGAGAGAGAGAGAGAGAGAGAGAGAGAGAGAGAGAGAGAGAGAGAGAGAGAGAGAGAGAGAGAGAGAGAGAGAGGCGAAGTTCAAAGGTGAGAAAGAGAGAGAACAAGAAACCACTGATTGCCTGCCTGACTGACTGACTGACTGACACCTTTCTCTTTATTTATACTTGATACCACCAAGTATCAAAGCGCAAACTTGCAAAGAGATTCTCTTTTTTTTTCAACTCAGTTTTGTGTATGAGTCCTTAGCACTTCCTCCCTCAGTTTATATCTAGCGCACATCCTACAGAAAGCTAGCTAACTGTGCTCTCCTCCTGACGGCGGGGGCGGGATGGTGAGGAGCCCGGTGATAAGCAGTGCAAGTGGCCCGGCCGCCCCCGACTTACTGTCCTATAAAACTGCGCCAAAACTGAAAACAATATTGGAAGGCACGCGGCGTACCGTCTCCCTGAATGTTTCAATATTACTTTCCTATTTCACGGGTTCGCGGCCGACCTAGGCTGACCTACATGGGCTAGACAGGCGATGAACACTGTGACACCTGATACCACGACGGGTTTGTATGTGTGTGGGTGTGTGTTTGCGAGGGAGGGATAAATAAGTAGGTGAATGTGTATGCATGTGTGTTTTGGGAGGCGGGAATTGGTAGGTGTGTCTTTTCTTGCAGTTTCTTCGTGATACTTCAAGTAATACCATTATAGCGTGGACTGCAGTGTTTTTACGGTCTCTGAATTTTATATTTTATGGTTAACCTTACTGTAAAACTGTGAACAATAAACTACTGCTACTCCTACTGCTACGACTGTGTGTGCGTGCATGTATGTGAATGAGTGCACAGCGCAAGTGGTTTAGTAGGCAAGTGACAAGGATATATAGTAGTGCAAAAAGCTTTGTTTTAAGGGGGGATATAAAAGGCGGGGGGGGGTGGGGGAGAAAAATAGAAGGGGTTAAGACCATGACTGACGTGGAAGGGGTAGAAGGCAGGGGCGGGAGACATGCCAAACAAGAAAAACAGGTAAAAGATAGAGAGAGAGAAAGGGAGGGAGATGGCACGAACAGAAAGACAGATGTCGATTCCAGAGG
>NC_087165.1:19468511-19476011 GCF_035594125.1 Scylla paramamosain
GGCGGGGCGAGGCCGGCAGATAGAGGATGGTGTAAGAGTCTTGCTTTTTTCTAAGTATGTCTTTTTAACACTTTTCTTCCTCTTTTTTTGTATAATGTGTGAGTTTTACTGATTCTGCTATATATTTCTTACATCTATTCTTTCTTGTGGTCTATACATAATATTCGCTTGTATGATACTTTTTATACGGTATTCTAATTTACAATCTGTCTAAAAATGTTCCCAGTACAAAGACTGAAGTTAACTGGTTCTTGAGTTCCTTCCTTAATTTGTACTATTCTTCATATATGTTTCCCTTTACTTATAATCTCTTCATATAATCTTTATCTTGCGACACTTTTATTCCTACATTCTCATCCTACTATCAAGTGTTTCCGGCTGGCAAGGAACCTGCGTGAGGTACATCAGCGGGCGACGGCTGCCTCTACACCACCGTCCTCCCGACAAGGCGGAGTTGGTATCTGCTTCGTTACTTCTGCCGCGATAACTTAGCGGGAGCAGCTGCGGCGCCCTCACGTCCGCTGCTCATGGCTCGGGACGTTCCCTCGTATGTCGTGGTGGTGTTGTCACTGTGAGTTGGGTGCTGCGGAGGACTCGGGGCCATATTCAGAAACCCTTCGCTCTTTCACTACGACTATTTTTAAAGACCACAGGGATGATTAGCTGGGCTCCCACGAGTGTTTCTCCTGCTAATAATGAATAAATTTTGTAAATTTATCATTAGAACCATGAAAAACATCCTTAGAAACCCGTGTCACTTCAACTAGAGCCTTTTAAAAATAGTCGAGGTGTGGCGCAGAAATGTTTCATAATGTGGTCCTCGGTCTCGGCGTGACGTCAGTGTCTTAAAAAAGTCTTAAAAAATGTGTTAAAAGTATGGCGAGATGCTTAGGTTTTGGTGCACTGGGAATATTTTGTGAGGGCTGTCAACAATTATCTTTAGACTTCAGTATATCGATTTAGTTCCAAGGATTCTGAAGGGGAAAGGAGTTAGGGGGAGTTATGTACATTCCTGTAATCTCTAATGACGTGTGTTGTGTTGTGCGATCTCTGTTTGTCTACCGGTCTGTTTGTTTGTCTGTCTCCCGTAGTGATGGTTTACTCGATGCCTCATTTTCTGTCTGTCTGCCTGTCTCATCGTCTGTCCGTCTGCTTTTCCGTCTGTTTGTCTGTCTGTCGCTTTGCTTGTATATTTGTCTACCTATGCATCTGTCTTGCTTGTTTGTCTGTTTATATCTGTTTACCTCAAATTCCGTCTATTTCTCTCTTATGTAGGTCAACTAACTTTTTTGCATTCTCCGTATTGTCTTCGGCTCTTATGTTTGTCTCTGTTTGTCTGTCAATCTGTCTGTTTATCTGTCTGTCTGCCTGAGTCTACTTGTTTGTAAGTCTTTTTGTCTCTTTCCCAGCTTGCATGTGTCAGCCAGTCCATCCTCTCAGCCGTCACCGTCACCGCCGCCGCCTGAGGTCTTCCTCTCGCCGTAAGCTGACATATTTTCTGCATTGTCTTTATTTATATATTTTCTGATATTGTACGATCCCTGCCGTCGTCTTTTCTGCTTTTCCTGCTACTGATGCTGTTTTACTGTCCTTGCAAATGTAATGCTTCCTAATAATGTCTGTCTGTGTGTGTGTATGTGTGTGTGTGTGTGTGTGTGTGTGTGTGTGTGTGTGTGTATGATAGTAGTGGCGGTGGTGGCAACACTAGGTACACCTGTTAAAGCCGCGCCCAGGTGATGGTGACAGGTGGGCGGGAAGGTGTTATAGTGGCGGGGATGATCGTAAGCAATCTACTGAGTGAAGGCATAAACTCTCTCTCTCTCTCTCTCTCTCTCTCTCTCTCTCTCTCTCTCTCTCTCTCTCTCTCTCTCTCTCTCTCTCTCTCTCTCTCTCCAGTAACGTGTGATGTTCCCTTAAATGACATCACTAAGGGAGTCGCCGCCCTCCTCTTTAAGTGGTGGAGGAGGAGGAAGGACGGGAGGCGGCGGCGGCGGCAGCGGCGGCGGCGGCGGAGGCTCGCACAGACTCGCTTAGGAAACAATCTCGACTCTTTATTTTGCCAGCTGGAGGTTTATAGGCACTTTGTAGACGACGAGGAGCGGGCTAACGTGTGATGTGTGTGTGTGTGTGTGTGTGTGTGTGTGTGTGTGTGTGTGTGTTGCGACAAGGGATCTAACTTTCTTTTCTGTCCTTTTCTGTCTGTCTGTTTGTCAATCTTCCTCTCTGTCCACGTCCGTCTCTCTCTCTCTCTCTCTCTCTCTCTCTCTCTCTCTCTCTCTCTCTCTCTCCATGTGTGTGTGTGTGTGTGTGTGTGTGTGTGTGTTGCAGCACTACTACCCCTCATTCTTTCCCATACAAGCGGCAGCAGTTAATGCAGACTGAAAGACTTGGCGTGGCTCCCGTATTGGTTTTCCCGGCTCGTCCCAGTCATTACGTCCCTTAGCGGTGTGTTTATTGCGGCCCAGGAAGTCTTTGGGTGATAACGATACGGCTAATACTGCAGGTAATAACAGTAAGTGTGAAGGTAATTATGAAGTAAAAAGTCGCCAGACTCCAGTGGCAGACATGACCATGCAAAAACCTAACTTAACCTAATCTAGCTCGCAGCAGACTCCACAGGCAGACATGACCACGCGAGTGAACGCATTTATAAGAAAACGTGAGGCCACTTTAGTATGTAAGTGTTGAGTTTCTGGAAATTTGAGTGCATGTGGCCATCATAATTACCTAAGCACACCTGCGAACAACTGCAAACATCGAGGCACTTCTGAATCTTTCATTATCCTCATCATTGTCACCAGTTTTTATGACTTCACTGCAGGACTAACTTCCTTCGACCTTCTGCACTTATATCTGTCGTGTAGTAGTCAGTTCTATGCTACCTCAGAAAACCTTTCATTTTATTTCTCTCTATCCATTTCTGCCTGCTCTGTCGCCTTATACTACTAAGCGTAGACTGCCCTATTGTTTCTCTAATTGCAAATTTACTATGTATGCAGCAAATGACGTGCTTTGGCTTACATCCACTTTTGAAAATTACGACTCACGGGAATTCATTGTCAAGACAAATTCAAATAAATCTCTGAATGCTTCCAGGAACACAGCTGAACGAACATCTAAACACTCACCTTGCGGAAGTCTCCTTGGACGACCATGCTGGGAGGATCTCTGCCACGGGAAGGCCCGGCCACCTGCCTCCGTGGCGACGCTGCCAGCTCGGCCCCCACACCATTGGATCCCTCCTGTGAAGAACAACAAGAGTCAGAAGAGTGACAGTGGGCGGGGGAGGCATGGACATTTTAGGGCGTGGCGGCTGACCACAGTACAGCGGCCTCCTCACTGGACGCGTGTCAACACAGATGAGGTGCAATAAATGGAAGACAAGAAGTAAATCGGGCTACGAGAGATGTCATATGTAGTGGTTGGCAGGCAATTATGGTGGTTTAGGAGGTAGAGTACTGGAGTGTTACGCGCATAGGATCGGGAATGTTCCGTAGGGCGAGAGGTGCTCCGGCCCCCGGCGCTAAAGGCAGTGGGGGGGCTGGGGGCTCCTATCGCCGCGCTCCGGGAAATGGGGGAGGGACAAACACGGGTCGGAGGGCACCACCAAGAAGAGCCTGGCGAAAGAGAGACTGTGGGCGGTGTAGCAGCCGCGCCCGTGTACAAAAGCGATATCCACATTTTCCAGAGTCTGCTAACAAGCTCAGAGATAACCACACTAAATTCCATTGCCAATGCTGGAGATTAAATTTTGGGTCGGAGGATGCAGCTGTAGCAAACCCAGGGTGTGGGCGGCGGGTCCGAGCCAGACCAAGGGCAGGAGGGGAGGGAGGGGCACCAGGTGGTCAGGCAACAATCGTGGGCTTGGGGCAGACACACACAAAGGGTCTGAATAGGACTGGGGGTCGGGGGCGGGGTCGGGCGGACGAGGTATGACATGCGTGGTGGTACCTGGGGCAAGGAGGAGACGAGAGAGAGAGAGAGAGAGAGAGAGAGAGAGAGAGAGAGAGAGAGAGAGAGAGAGAGAGAGAGAGAGAGAGAGAGAGAGAGAGAGAGAGAGAGAGAGAGAGAGAGAGAGAGAGAGAGAGAGAGAGAGAGAGAGAGTAGGTGCAGCTAGGGAGGAGGGAAGAGCCGTGAGGAGGAGGAGGAGGAGGAGGAGGAGGAGGAGGAGGAGGAGGAGGAGGGGGAGGAGGTGGCAGGCATTGGGCTAGGGTGAGTGTTGCCAACTTAGCACACACACACGCAGCCCAGGAAGCGTGAGGGCGGTGGTAGGGCAGCTTCAATAATCTGCTCGGGTGTACGAGGGAAAGTGCCGGCACATACACGCGCATAAAAAAAAAAAAAAAGAAAAAAAAAAGATATTTCCTGAACCTCAGACTGCTTACTAATTTTCTCCTTTGGTTGGTCTCTTTGCATCGATATTTGCTAAGACAAGACGCGCCAAGCCAACCTAACCTAAACACACACACACATAAACACACACACGCGCACACACGCACACACACGCACACGCAGAACACACGCCTCATCCCCAAGATAGCGAGGCGCAAGTGTAATTATTGAGTTCACGCAGACGCAACACCACTGATATATTTTGAAGCTTTTCCCTAACCTCACTCGCCCTGTCCCCCGCTCCCCCTTCCTCTCTTTCTCTCTCTCTCGCTCTCACTCTCACTCTCTCTCTGGGTAGGGAAAAGAGTGCATGTAATGGTACGCTACGAGATATTGATCTACGCGAGCATGGCGAGTGAGTACGTGTGTGTGTGTGTGTGTGTGTGTGTGTGTGTGTGTGTGAGTTGATTACACCTGCGTACCTGTTGGGAGGTGCGCATGAGGGGTGAGAGAGAGAGAGAGAGAGAGAGAGAGAGAGAGAGAGAGAGAGAGAGAGAGAGAGAGAGAGAGAGAGAGAGAGAGAGAGAGAGAGAGAGAGAGAGAGAGAGAGAGAGAGAGAGAGAGAGAGAGAGAGAGAGAGAGAGAGAGAGAGAAAGAGAGAGAGAGAGAGCTTACAACCCCTTTGATGTGTATTTAAGACCGAGTGTCTCTCCTTCCTGCTTCCTTGTCACCACGCACGTCCGGGTCACCACGTTAACCACACAAACACCATCACCACCACCACCACCACCACCACTACCAACAATAAATTAGCCTCAATCAGCCAAGCCAAAGTCCCCACGTGACACCGGCGGACAGCTTTAAGGTTCATATCAGTTTTGTCCTGCGCGTTCTAATGACATATTTCTGGCGGGAGGGACGGAGGGGCGGAGGGAGAGAGGATGCACCCCACCTCCCTCACAGCGGCGGCAAATGGTTTCTAGTCGGAGCAGTAAGAGAAAATATAATTCATAAGAAATCGAGGAGGCATCGCGTCGTGGCCAAGTCGTCATTGTACCTGATTGTATTGCGACACAAAGACCACCGCGGGCTTGCAAATCAGGCGGCGGGAACACCTGTAGGTCAACCTGAAGCTCACCTGCTGATGTAAGGTGCCGCCGCCGCCGCCACACCTCCGATTCCCTCACCCTCCCCACTCTCTCTCTCTCTCTCTCTCTCCCTCTCTCTGCACCGCCAAGGCACATCCATACTCTGCGTTCCGCCGTCACCTAATTTCACTTAACGGTAAAATTATGCATGGCGGTGCGAGACGGAGTGAGGTAAGACAACAGCACACACAACTAGGCGCGCTTCTTGCACCAGGATAAAATTATGTACATGTGGGTCTTCTTCTTCAAGGGGAAAACCTACGGACTACTAAAGGCAGGCAGTTCTTGAGAAGGGGAAAATCTGGGACGCTACTTACACGGGGTTGGGGGAAAAATTGCAACATACACGGGTTCTTAAAGGGAAAATAAATCTTAGGGTGGTTCTTTCTTGAAAGGGAGAAACTGAAGACGGTTCTTGGAGGTGGGAGGACTTTGGTGGTTCTTGGAAGGTTGGGAAAAAAGCAAGGGATGGTTTTTGGTGGGGAAAGCTACGTATTATGGTTCCTGGTAGAGAGGGAAAACTATATAGATGGTTCTTGCAACGGGAAAACAAAAGACGGTTCTTGGAGGTGGGGAAGCTATTGTATATACTAAGGTGGTTCTTGAAAAGGGGGAAATTTTGGGGCAGACTTTCAAGAGAAAAACTACACACAAATCTTCGAAGGGGGAAGGAAACAATGAAGTATTCTTGTCCGGGGGAAAAATACACCCGGTTCTTTGACGAGAGAAAAAAAAAATACACCCGGTTCCTGGATGCGGTAAAATAAACTACATCCGGTTCTCAGACGCGGAATAAAAAAAACTACACCCGGTTCTTTGAGGAGAGAAAAAAGTACACTCAGTTCTTCGACTAGGGAAAAACTAAACCCGATTCTTGAACTGGAAAAAAAGAACTACACTCGGTACTTTGATGCAGAAAAAAACTACACCCAGTTCTTTGTTAAGGAAAAAAACTACACACAGTTTTTGGATACGGGGAAAAAAAAACACTACATCTGGTTCTTGAAGGGAGAAAAACTAAGAGCGGTTCGTAGAAGGAAAGAAAAATAGCGCTGTTCTTGAAGGGAGAAAAACAAGCGAGGGTTCTTGAGCGGGAGAAAGTAGAAGCGATTCTCGGAGGAGGAGGAGGAGGAGGAGGAGGATGAGGAGGAGGAGGAGGAGGAGGAAAACTAGAGGCGGTTCTTGCAGAGTAAAACAAAAACAACTTCCTGCAATAGTAAGAGACGTAATGAGAGAGAGAGAGAGAGAGAGAGAGAGAGAGAGAGAGAGAGAGAGAGAGAGAGAGAGAGAGAGAGAGAGAGAGAGAGAGAGAGAGAGAGAGAGAGAGAGAGAGAGAGAGAGAGAGAGAGAGAGAGAGAGAGAGAGAGAGAGAGAGAGAGAGAGAGAACATTCAACTCAGCTAAACTAAAAAAAAATAAAAAAAAGAAAAGCCATGAGAGCAACACAAAAAAAAACACACTGATACGCTATGCACGTACGTACACACACACACACACACACACACACACACACACACACACACACACACACACACACACACACACACACTGGCAGCCACACCACTCGCAAAATCAATGAGAAAAATGAACGAATAACAGCGAAAAAACAAACAAGAGTAAGCCACTCACTTAACCACACACACATATTTAACACACACACACACACACACACACACACACATCCCTAATCTCTCATCGCGTCGCCTTGCTTCCAACACATACGTACACGTGAAGCAGGAACCTTAAAACCCAAGGGCCCCGAACACCCGCCCTGCAGCACATCGTTTCAGTGGTCACGAAGCGCTAACTCTGAGTACATAAAGGTGTGTTTTCCCTTATCGTTGCCTCATTAAGAATCGTCCAACCGCGTGTTACAGGTTACTACTTCGGGAGAGCGAGAAGGAGTAAAGGGAGGATAAGGAAATGCACTGAAATGAATAACAAGGAGGATAAAAGGAAGGAGATGAAGGTAGTGAAGGAATCCTATGAAAAGGGAGAAAGGGAAGGCTAAATATAATTGG
>NC_087165.1:19478511-19491011 GCF_035594125.1 Scylla paramamosain
GAGAGAGAGAGAGAGAGAGAGAGAGGGAGAGGAAGAAGATGGAGAGGAGAGGGAGAGAGAGGACGTTACAAGAGACAGAGAGGAGACGAGAGGATGGATTAGAGGGAACAGAGGAGGGAGGGAGGAGGAGGTGAGGAGGAGTGATGGGAGAGGAATAAAGATGAAAGGGGAGGAGGAAGGGAGAAAAGACGAGGAATGGAAAGAAAGAGGAAGAGAGGAGTGGAGGAGGAATGAAGATAAAGCACAGGAAGACGATGGAAGAAGGAAGAGAAAAAGGAGGAAGTATGAGAAGAGAGAGAGAGAGAGAGAGAGAGAGAGAGAGAGAGAGAGAGAGAGAGAGAGAGAGAGAGAGAGAGAGAGAGAGAGAGAGAGAGAGAGAGAGAGAGAGAGAGAGAGAGAGAGAGAGAGAGAGAGAGAGAGAGAGAGAGAGAGAGAGAGAGAGAGAGAGAGAGAACAGAGGAAAGAGGCATAAGAGAGAAAAGACATGGAGAAGAAAGAAGAGGAAGAGGAAATCGGTGAATACAAAGAACGATGAATAAGAAGGAAGAGGAAAGAAAGAGGAAAAGAAAATAACAAAAGGTGAAATAAAAAAAAACGAAGAAAGAAAAAAAGGTAAAAGATGAGGAGGAAGAGGAGGAGGAGAAATAAGTAAAGCAAGAGGAGAGGAGGAGGACAAGAATGCAAATGACGAAGGGACAAGAAGGGGAAGAAAACGAAAAGATTGAAGGATTAAGTGAGGAAGGATGAATGGAGGAAAGCAGGAGAGAAGGATGTAGGAGAGAGTGACAGATAGGAAGAAGGAAGAAAGCTACGTAATAATGTAGTAGAAGCAGGAAAACGAAGGAATCACAAGGGATACATAAATTCTTTTCTTTCTCTCCCTCGTAAAAAAAAAAAAGAAAAAATGGACACACACACACACACACACACACACACACACACACACACACACACACACACACACACACTCCTCGACCACTTTTAATAGGCTCTAGCTAAAGTGAGACCGATTTTTTACGGTATTTTTACGGTTCTAGTGACATTTACGGGTGTTTTTATGGTTCTAATGACAGACTAGCAATATTTCTACATTATTAACAGGAGAAACACTCTTTCGGAATTCGGCTAGTCATCATTTTATCACGTGTAAACAAAAACAAACTAATGAATAGATAAAATAAAACAAAAAAAGATAAAACGATTCCTATTCCACACACACACACACACACACACACACACACACACACACACACACACACACACACACACACACACACACAATCAGGATGGGCAAACACACCGAGGTAAAGACAGACAGACACAAGAGTTAATGATACATTTGACCACCGCTTGGCTTATTAAGGGAGTTGACCAGAGAGAGAGAGAGAGAGAGAGAGAGAGAGAGAGAGAGAGAGAGAGAGAGAGAGAGAGAGAGAGAGAGAGAGAGAGAGAGAGAGAGAGAGAGAGTATAGGTTGACTGGGTGGCTGGCTCGGAGGCTAGACTGATAATTAAAGTGTCTACCTGAATGAGACGAGAAGGGTCAGAGAGAGAGAGAGAGAGAGAGAGAGAGAGAGAGAGAGAGAGAGAGAGAGAGAGAGAGAGAGAGAGAGAGAGAGAGAGAGAGAGAGAGAGAGAGAGAGAGAGAGAGAGAGAGAGAGAGAGAGAGAGAGAGAGAGAGAGAGAGAAAAGCAGACAGACTAAACACAGATAAACAAACACAGACAGAGAGAGACAAAGACTAACCGTACTAATAAATTACCACCTTTAGATATAAGGCTTTTGTGGTGGTGGTGGTGGTAGTAGTAGTAGTAGTAGTAGTAGTAGTAGTAGTAGTATGTACTCGTATGTATGTATGACAAAAAACGTTGAATTTTCTACAAGTAGTAATATTAAGCAAGAAATGCTGAATGAAAAACAGAATCCGAACAAAAACATTTTGCCCAAATAAAAAACAAATAGCACATAAATCCATAAAATTAATATTACGTAAGGCGATATTAACATCCTTTTATTCATCCGCTTCTCTCTCTCTCTCTCTCTCTCTCTCTCTCTCTCTCTCTCTCTCTCTCTCTCTCTCTCTCTCTCTCTCTCTCTCTCTCTCTCTCTCTCTCTCTCTCTCTCTCTCTCTCTCTCTCTCTCTCTCTGTCACTACACTCCCCTCCATTTCCACCACCAATCCACACCCGAGACAGTGACACCAGACAGTCGGCGGCTTCGGGTGAGAGAAACCTTTGCATCTTCAGTCATCAGGAACCGAGAGAACAAGTGGAAGAAAGAGTAACAAAAGGACGAGTAAGTAAGAAAGAGTAGCACCGTAAGAAATAGCAATAAAGTAAAAAACAAAAGCAAAATAAGTAAGAAAAAAATAATAAAGCGCCGAGTAAGAAAGAACAGGAAAACTGGGAAATCATGAACAGCAGCAGGAAGCAACGAAGACAAGACGTGAAAGAGACATCACTTGCTTATTAAAAGATCGTGATAGAGGCGGCGTAGCTCAAGGGTGGAGAGAGAGAGAGAGAGAGAGAGAGAGAGAGAGAGAGAGAGAGAGAGAGAGAGAGAGAGAGAGAGAGAGAGAGAGAGAGAGAGAGAGAGAGAGAGAGAGAGAGAGAGAGAGAGAGAGAGAGAGAGAGAGAGAGAGAGAGAAAACACAACAGAGGATCTCGCCACACTAAGACAGTCATGGTTGTGAATATATTAGGTGAGTAATCTGAAGCTGGGAGAAAAGAGAGAGGGAGAGAAAGAGAGAGAAAGGACATAACTTGGATATAGAGAAGGTGTAAGAGCTGCCAAGAAAATGGTGTAGAAACGGTGTGGGCGGGGCGTGAGAGAGAGAGAGAGAGAGAGAGAGAGAGAGAGAGAGAGAGAGAGAGAGAGAGAGAGAGAGAGAGAGAGAGAGAGAGAGAGAGAGAGAGAGAGAGAGAGAGAGAGAGAGAGAGAGAGAGAGAGAGGAAAGACACAGACACAGACAAATAAAAAATAAATAAAACAGTAATTTAGACAGGGAAACAGACAGACGAACAAAAACAAAGAGACAAACAACACAAACAGTAACCTACATACAAGCAAAGGGTAACCTAGACACGAGAACAACGTAAGGCTCCTTCATGAACCCACAGACAGACAGACACCCATCCACAGCACAGCCTGGTGCTCTTGGCTACCCTAACCCTTGACGGCCAGACAGTCAGTCGTCGCCTCCTCGGGTTGTGGCCATGCACCCCCTAGGGCTCGGTGGCCGCGGCGTCTGGCTCTCTGTGACTCACCTCTCCCGCAGACCGCCTTAACCCGCTGACTGCCTGCCTGCTTGCCTGCCTGTCTGCTTCCCTGCCTGCTTGTATACTACCCTGCCTCCTTGCCTCCCTGCCTGCCTGCCTGCTCCGTGCTTCCCTGCTTCTTTGCCTGCTTGCTTCTCTGCCTCCCTGCACACCAGACACCACCCCCACAATTCTGTCAGTACTGTCTCACCCTAAGCCACAGAAGCCTATCATAAAAAGAGACATGTAAAAATTAAATGCACTGTTTGAGATGGAGTTACTGTGTGTGTGTGTGTGTGTGTGTGTGTGTGTGTGTGTGTGTGTGTGTGTATGACAGACAAACAAACTGACGGAAAGACAGACAGACAAACAGAGAGAGGGACAGAGACAGATCAGCAACCACCATAGCAAGCACGGCAGAGAGATTGAGGAGACAGTGTGTGTGTGTGTGTGTGTGTGTGTGTGTGTGTGTGTGTGTGTGTGTGTGTGTGTGTGTGTGTGAGCGAGGTGGAGGGCAGCCACACTACTTTAGGAGGATATCGGCCGGACCAAAAACCACAGACTACGCCCTCAGGGAAGAGGAGGAGGAGGAGGAGGAGGAGGAGGAGGAGGAGGAGGAGGAGTTGGAGGAGGAGGAGGAAGATAAAAGAAGAAAAAGAAGAAAATAATGATAATGCTGGTGAAAAAGTATAACAGGAACAAGGAGAATGAAGAGAGAGAGAGAGAGAGAGAGAGAGAGAGAGAGAGAGAGAGAGAGAGAGAGAGAGAGAGAGAGAGAGAGAGAGAGAGAGAGAGAGAGAGAGAGAGAGAGAGAGAGAGAGAGAGAGAGAGAGGAAATGACAAAGGACAAAACACACACACACACAAGCACAAACACAAGCACACACACACACACACACACACACACACACACACACACACACACACACACACACACACACACCCTTTCCCTCTACTCACACCACGATCACCACCACCACCACCACCACCACCACCACCATGAACCAGGTCGAACACACAGCTCATTGTACATACTCATACTTGCCTCCAGCGCATCCACCACTTCACGCAGAACAACCCCGAAGCAGCCGCCCCAGGGAGGAAGCGGCGGCGGCTGCTGCTGTATGGCGGAATCCGGTCAAGGAGAGGGGAAATATGTGAGCGGAAAACTAGCCTTTATTGCACGGAAGAAAGAAGGAACAGAGAGTCTCGTGCAGCGGTGTTTATGTATGACGGGGTGATGGGGTTCCGAGGGTGAGTTTAGGCATGCCACGGATTAAGGCGGAGGTGCGGAGCGTGAAATATTTGAGATGCTTATTAAGAGCGTAATGGAAGCGTGAACTTGTTTTAGAACTTCGGCCCGGAAAAAAAAAACTGTGTAAAGTATACAAAAGAAAGGAAATGAGAGAGAGAGAGAGAGAGAGAGAGAGAGAGAGAGAGAGAGAGAGAGAGAGAGAGAGAGAGAGAGAGAGAGAGAGAGAGAGAGAGAGAGAGAGAGAGATTGCAGCAGAGGACAATGCAAAAAACATCCAAACCTACAAGAAAAAAAAGCGTTCTACGTAAGATCGAAACCTTTATTTAGTTCATTTTCTTCACATCTTTCACAATATTCCGTACTTCTCGTTTTCTATGTATTGCACCACCGCGTCACGTTATTGGCTACGATCTCCATGAAGGTTTGCGGGATTAAAAAGATACGAAAAGGAAGAAAAGAAAGTAAACAGACTTTCCTTGCTCGCGTAGTAGTACCATCCATTAACGAGAGAGGGAACAAAAATGATTGACAAGAAGAAAAAACGGAAAAAAATATGCTTCTCTCTCTCTCTCTCTCTCTCTCTCTCTCTCTCTCTCTCTCTCTCTCTCTCTCTCTCTCTCTCTCATAAACAGATGAATCACCCTACTGCTTCGAAAATTCCCTTAATCTTCGAAAAAAAAAAAACGGGTTGCAATGGTGAAAATACAAGCAGGACAAGAAGGGAGACGTATATGTGTGTGTGTGTGTGTGTGTGTGTGTGTGTGTGTGTGTGTAGGTGTGTTTCGGCAGGCTTGTCTCGTGCCGGGAAGAAAGGATGAATGAATACATGAATAAATAAAGACAGCAAGAAAGAAAAGAAGAGAAAGAAACTGAGAGAGAGAGAGAGAGAGAGAGAGAGAGAGAGAGAGAGAGAGAGAGAGAGAGAGAGAGAGAGAGAGAGAGAGAGAGAGAGAGAGAGAGAGAGAGAGAGAGAGAAACAAAGAAAAATATGACTAAATATTTGACAAAAAAAATAACGAAGCCGCTCCGGAAAGAAAATAAACAAAAAAAAATAAATAAAAAGTAAAAACTTGAAAAAATGCGAAGGGGTATTTTTTTCTTGCTGCCATCTGTGCCGCAGCGAAGGGGAGCACAGGTTCTCCCCTCGCTCCTTCCTCCTCACCTGGCCCGCCTCGCCCCCCTCACAGCAACAACCTTCACCTCGCTGGCCCAGAAAAGCCTCCTCCACCTCTGGCCTGTAAAGTTTCCCTCCAGCGTGAGGGCGGCGCGGGAGGCGAGCAAGCTGTCAGGCCGATAAGAAATGCACTGTCTTAACCTGCTTCCTGTCCGCCCGCGTCTGTAAACCAGGCCACTTTTTTGTGCTTTTTAATATCTGGCAAGGTTACTACGTCATTAAGAAGCTTACGGGGAGGCATGGGTCTTTTAATAGTGCTAATAGTTGTGGGCGTGAAGGAGGAGTAGGAGGAGGAGGAGGAGGAGGAGGAGGAAGAGGAGGAGGAGGAGGAGGAGGAGGAGGAGATATACAGGTGATATATGAGAGAAAAAAATCTACTCGAGACTTGCAAACGACGGGCCCATGGAGGTGTGTGAGCGGCCGCGTCCTGGCAGGGGCCGCCACTGGGCCTTCGTAACTTGCGGCCACTGTCGCACCTCGGGCGGGGGGAGGGAGGGGAAGGGTTGAATTCCAGAAACGGAGGAAGATGCTTTAAGGGGGAAACGTGGGGGACCTACCTCGTCTAGGACTTCCGGGCGACACATGAAGGGGAAGCAGGCCATTACACTCTCTTCGTCTCTCCTCCGGCATTTAGTCCTCCATCAACAGTTAATAAGGCGACCTCGAGGGTAACGTAAGGCTCGGTTAGGGGTCATAGTGCGGCCACAGGAACTACAGTGCTGGTGCATGAGAGCACGGGAGCTGGGGGCGAGCCATCTGTTGCTGCATGACAGATGGCGGGTCCCGGCTGCCTCCGCCAGCCTCCCGGGGCCCCGCCGAGCACCTTCTGAGTTCCCACAGTCACCGCCAGCCTCATTAGCTGCTCCACCACCTCACAGCCCCCTAGCGGCTGCCTCACCCCACACTATGCGCCTCTGTCCCCCACACATCATACCGCCAACACATTCCTAACGTCTACGGAGTCAGAGGGGGGAAAGCCAATCAACGGGTGCAGTGCGGGGCAGACGGGGTGGGGTGCGGGGCAGGCGGCTGGGGTCGTCATGACAGCAGGTCAGTCTGCACCACCGCCACGCTAATCAATTGTTCCTCTAATACTCGCGAGGAACTAACACGGTAACCTGTAAATTTTGATTCGGTCAATGCATCCACTGTGCTGTTATCCTTGTGCCAAGACTCCTGCCAGTGTTGGGGTGAGTGCGGGGCCACACACACAGACACACACAGACACACTTCCCACACGAACTAGGTCGCCGCCACTGTCTGTCTCACTTTCCTTCTGACCACAAATAACTATAAAAAAAAAATCCAATAATAGTAGCGGCTGATGGAGGCGTGGTCGAGCTTGGCCAGGCCGAAGATGCTGGTGCTCCCGGCCTCAGCTGCTCGCCGCCTCTGCCGGGTGCGGGACCCTCACCGCCACACGACACACGTCTACACTTGCACCTTCATACAACAACAACTCTCCGCACTGCAACTCGGTATTCAAGCAAACAGTCAGCCTGGCCTGTTTCACGTGTTGCTTCGGTGAAATTTTCCTTGGTGGCGGGTCGACTGTGGCGCCCCCAGAGCTGGGCGGGTTCAGAGACCATGTGAGCCGTCGCCGCCGCCACCCATGCGAGATGAATGGCTGACTGAGGCCTCCGCACACTTGTTTATCTCATTACGCTGCTCTCCAGGCACAAACGAGTCCAGGTAAACATGGTAAAGGTGGTTGAAATGGTTTGAGCGGCGCGTGGCGGCAGGGGAGGAGCGGCGCGGCGGTGTGCTGCGTGAGGGAGGGGCGTGTCAGGCAGGGCCGTGCTGGGCGCCACACAAAGCTGGTGGCCGTGTGTACCCGCAGCTTCCGCCTCCCCTGGTGTGCGAGCGGCGGCCTCGCTCCACCTTACCACAGCTGGGAGAGGAGGAGAGGGGGACGGGAACGGGGAGGAGGATAAGGATGAGGAGGAATGGGAGGAAGAGGAGGAGGAGGAGGCGAGGGAGGGATAGAAGGAGGAGGAGGAGGATGAGGAGAAGGAAGAGGCGGTGCTGCAGGAGTGGAGGCCCAGCAGCGTGTGGCGATCACTTCCGAAGGAACAGCAAGCGGCGCCCTCGCTTGGTATTTCCCAGTGAGTCAGCCCAGCCCAGCACCGCGCCCCGGCTGCTGCCTCGACGCGCATCACCGCCTGCCCGCCCGCCCGCCCTCCGGTACAGCCACTGCCTTATCCCTCCGGCCCGCGCTGGTCACTGCCGCCGCTCCGAGACCAACTCTGGCACTCTACTTTAAACATCTTTCGCCAGGGAGGAGGCAAGACTCTCCCCCATTCCTCCTTCCCCCTCCTCCCTTCCCTGGTTCCTCCATCCCCCACTACCCACACCCACCCTGAAACTGATGCCCCAACTCCCACCTCGTCCTGCTGCAATACCACAACTTTTCTTCTTCTTTCTTGTATAATCCTCTGACGGCGTCCTTATCTGTAGTTTTTTTTGTCTGCTTGTGAAACACAGTCTCCTTGATGTCTAGCCAGGTCTCTCTCTCTCTCTCTCTCTCTCTCTCTCTCTCTCTCTCTCTCTCTCTCTCTCTCTCTCTCTCTCTCTCTCTCTCTCTCTCCATAAAACTTAATTCTTTAACAGTACACGGACCACAAATTTCATAAAGTCTGTATTTTTATGTAAATATTTCCCTTTCCTTCCTCTCATTCTCTATATGAGCTTTCCACCCATCCACTTACTTACTTTCCTCTCCACTTTCCTCTTTCATCATTCTTGCATTCCCTCTTTTGCTCTCCCTCTTCACATCCACTCTCTCTCTCTCTCTCTCTTCTCCCTTCTTTTCCCCGCGTTTCTCCTGTCATTTCGCTCCTCTAACATTACCGCCCCTCACTGCGTTCCCCTGCCAGCCCCTGCCGTCCCTTGAGTCACCGGCATCCTTCACGGCCCTTCGCATGCTCGCAGGTCCTCCGTCGCCCCACTCATCCCTCCAGGCGCGTTCAAACTGCCGACGGAGTATATCACAGCCTTACCCTTCCTTCCCCTCCTCCCCTCCCCTCTCTCACGCTGAGACGACCATATAGACTCTCTCTCTCTCTCTCTCTCTCTCTCTCTCTCTCTCTCTCTCTCTCTCTCTCTCTCTCTCTCTCTCTCTCTGTCTCTGTCTCTCTACAGCACCAGTCTGTCTCCTACCTTCCTGGTTCCTCACGTACGGTCGCTCTCTCTCTCTCTCTCTCTCTCTCTCTCTCTCTCTCTCTCTCTCTCTCTCTCTCTCTCTCTCTCTCTCTCTCTCTCTCTCTCTCTCTCTCTCTCTCTCTCTCTCTCTCTCTCTCTCTCTCTCTCTCTCTCTCTCTCTCTCTCTCTCTCTCTCTCTCTCTGTCACACACACACACACACACACACAACACTACTGGATGGCTTAACACTGAAATGATGTGACTCTCAACTCGCCTCTCAACGCGGAAGGGAGCGCTGGGGACCGTGTGTGTACGAGAGAGAGAGAGAGAGAGAGAGAGAGAGAGAGAGAGAGAGAGAGAGAGAGAGAGAGAGAGAGAGAGAGAGAGAGAGAGAGAGAGAGAGAGAGAGAGAGAGAGAGAGAGAGAGAGAGAGAGAGAGAGAGCACTTTCATTATAATTCGCACACACACACACACACACACACACACACACACACACACACACCCTGCGGGGTGAGGCCAAGCAGTGCTCGCTTGAATGTATCAATACCGCGTCGATGTGGCCCAGACGAGGCTCGGCCGCAAGGGGGCGAGCGGCCTCACGCACTGACCGACGGCGGATGATTTGTGACCACCTTCTATTACTCTGGAGTCGTCTCAAGCACGTCTCAGTAAACTATCTCATGCATAATTCTTCACTTCTTCTTCCTTGCTATTTTATCCTGTTTTTGTTATTACCTTTCTCTCTTTCCATCTTTCACTAAAAGTAATTAAGATTGTGCATCATGAAGATATTTGTTAATTTCACTTCAGAGGTCACCAGAACCCACCTGACGCAATGATTTTTCTACATGGAGGGCCGCCAGCATAGCATAGCCAGACATGCGGAAAGGAAAGAGAGCAATAGAAGTGGAGACGGCAACGAGTGACAGAAGGACAGATGGGGGCGAGGGGTAAGGCGTGACTCCTCAGCAGCATCAGGGCATCACACTCCTCAAGGTGCGCGCTTGGCTTGAGTCAAACACCGCCGCCGCCTCCTGTCCCGAGTATATGCAGATTTACAATCCCGGGGGGCAAGAGTTCTGGCGCTGCGGGGCTCGACCTGGGTGGAAGGCTCAAGTCCTCATGAGGGCACAGAGAGACGGCGAGACACGCGGGGCCAGCCTGTTCTCCTCGAGTTCTCCCCAAAACTGACGAGCGCCTCACACACGCACCGCATAAACAGAAACAGCAGGATAGGGATTCCAGGTGACGCACGTGGCCAGCGACGAGAAGGTAAGGAAATGTTTACTTTGTCTTCCTCTGTTATTTTGGCGACTTGTGATGTAGTCCTGGTGAGTGTTGGCGTGTTGTTATGCACATGAAGCAGAAAAAATGGAGGCCTTGGTATATGAGCTGTGTCTGTGTGACATTAAAAACATTCTAAAATATATCACCACCAAAAATAAATCATAATACAAAAGAAAAAAATGTTAGGCCCCCGTGTGGCCGCGTGGGCAGCACGGCCTCGGCGGGGCACTCACCATGACCTTGGCCTTGGATGGGGAGCCGACATGGTTGAAGAGACAGCCGCAGGCCGGGTAGTGGGGCGGGCCGCCGCTGCCGCCGCGCACGTCGCACATGGCGGGTGAAACGCAGCCGACGCAGCCCGCCCCGGCAGACTCCTGGGACCTCAGGTTGCCCGCCCCGCCACCCCCCGGCTCACCTCCACGACGGGGGCGGCGACGACGGGGCGTGGGCCATCCTGCCTCTTTGGGAGCCTCACCGCTCACAGCATGCCCGGCGCCGCACGCTGATCATGCTACTCACCACCCGACCTTCGTTCACTCTCCGCGAACAGAGACATCAATGAGATCCACTTTGCTCCCGTCCTCTGGTCCGGCGGCGTGTGAGCACCAGTGACAACTGTTCCATGAGTACAACAAGTCCAGCAGAGGCTTGCGCGATGGGATCAGTCGGCCTCGGGAGTGACTTCATTCAGGGAGGCGAACGTTAAAAGGAAAGATTCTAACAACAGGAAACGTCCGAGGTGGCGCACACCTGTGACTGACACTTGCACCGTGTACTCTAAGCACCAGAGGCAAACGTTACCATCAAACTGCACAAGAAAGAAGATAAAAATGTCCCAATTACACCCAACCCCTCAAATAAACACACAATGTGACACATACACAACTTACACACGGCAGGGACACACGCAGCGCCTTCCACACTGTAGTGATGTTGCGTGTGTGTTACGCCATCCAGAATTTTAGTGCGGTGCCTCAAATTAAATCAACCTATCAATCAATCAATCACAATCTCAATTTTTAATCTTTTCTTTTCTTTTCTTTTATTATTACTGTTATCATTATTATTATTATTATTATCATTATTATTATTATTATTATTATTATTATTATTATTATTATTATTATTATTATTATTATCATTATTATTATTATTATTATTATTTATCTATTTATTTATTTTTTTTAGCTATGAATCAAACGTCGATGAGTGACTCGTGGTCTGTGGGAAGAGAACACCACTCAGGGACATGGTAAGGAAATGAGAGGAGCGAGGAGGGAGGGACTCTGAGGAGCTCGAGACTATGAGGGAGAAGGGACTGTGAGGGGAGAAGTATTGTGAGTAATGGTGGCAAAGGCCTGTGAGGGGCGAGGGACTGAGGGGAGAGGGGAGGCTGAGGATGCTAGAGTGATGGCTGAGGCATGTAAGGAAAGGTGTTGTGTCAGTAATTGGCATCGCAAACAACGCTATAGCATCTTCGCTCTTTAATAAATGCAATCATGGGTGTTAGCAGGGTGAGTCTGTTGTTGTTGTCGTTGTTGATAGCATTATGATTATTATTATCATTATTATCATTATTGCTGCCATTGATATCATGAGCATTGTGTGTAAGAGTAGACGGAACAAAAACACATTCTCACTAATTATAGTTCCAAAATATTTCAGTCAAGTAGTGTTACGAAGCTTAATCATGAAAAAACAAGACAAGAAAACTAATAAAAAAGCCTACGAGTATTTTTTGCTTTACGAAATCCACAAGATCCACACTAACATTCATGACACACACACACACACACACACACACACACACACACACACACACACACCTCTGACCCGCACACGCACTCACACAATCACTTGCTTATTCCAGCCATCCTATCAAACTCATTTCCTATACACTACCCTTCCTAAGTTTACCCCATACACGTTACTCTCTCCCTCTATAGCCCTCCTCCTCCTCCTCCTCTTGCGCTAACATCTATTTAGTTGCTTAATGTTTTCCCGCCGCTTTCCATCCCTCCTTCCCTCCCGAGTTTCGCTCCCTCCCCTTTTCGTCCCCAGGCGTCCCCAGGAACCAGCGGGAGCCTCGTGTTTTGATGGAGAGTTCCCCAGCGACCTGCCCCATCCCGCCCCTCCACTCTTACAGCCCGACCACCTGCCTGTCTCTATTGATCACCACACACACACACACACACACACACACACACACACACACACACACACACAGAGAGAGAGAGAGAGAGAGAGAGAGAGAGAGAGAGAGAGAGAGAGAGAGAGAGAGAGAGAGAGAGAGAGAGAGAGAGAGAGAGAGAGAGAGAGAGAGAGAGAGACGAGAGACGTGAGAGACAGATGCAAAGACAAAGATAAACGGAAAAGGAAAGGGC